>NC_090266.1:472001874-472309917 GCF_040414725.1 Anabrus simplex | reverse complement strand
CAACGCACAGATGGTCAGATATCAGTCATCCTGTGGAGTTGTCATGCGTCCACGACCTCGTCCAAAACTTCTTGTGACATGGCCCGTCTCACTGTAGCGATTCCACAAGCGTTGAATAACTGTCGGAGAGGCATTGAGACCCACAGCAACACGACGATAACTCCAACCTTCCTGGATCAAAGTGACGGCCCTTGCGACTTGAACCTCGTTAAGATGCCTCATGGGATGTGCCGGTTTACGTACAATGGGCTCAAATGACTGCAATAGTCTTTGTACCTCACAACGGCACATGGACGCACCACTATTCACTTTGTTTTGAGGGGTCACCTGACATTTAATGCATGGCTACGCCTACACATGGAGTATAACATCGATTTGACATACCCTGAGTAGCTAAGGTTTCAAGGTATGCTGTACGACAATTGGAACCCCATCTACCAAATTAAAGTTCACATACCAGGCGTTACAAGATATGTTCCGATAATTTTTTTGAACTGTGTATTTTCATATGTCGGAATTTCCGCTATCAACCCGGTTCCTTGTCTGAATGGTAGAGGTACTTTTCTTCCGTTCCGATTTCAACTCCCGGTCGGGCGGGGTATTTAAATACTGGTGATCAGTTCCTGTGGCTCGGAGACTGAGTATTTGTGTTCGTCTTAGTACCCTTAACTGCATCTACATACATTACAACTATTAATCAGAAGGGAAACACGCAATAGTGAATAAAGACCTCCACAAGAAGTTGATGTCAGAATACCATAAGATATGTTAGCTGTTGCCAGGTGCGCAATATATTCGAACCTCACTGGGTAGGTTAATAAGTATTTCTTCCACTCATTGATGCAAATGAACTCAAAAAGCTAAGGCTAATAAAGTATTCTCAGAGTTCATTTCACGTACACAGGCAGTGTACAATATCGCTTGTACCCTAGGGCAGTTTAGGATAAAGCTTGCCGTACACTTTCAGCGGCCGCACTGTTCACAACAGTCTAACATGTCCGTGAGGGATACACGTTTCGCACTCTCACTGTAGTCACTCTTCCGCACTGCAATCCCTTGTCGTCCACTCACACCTCTCCGCCGACTCTGTAACACGTTGATCTAATATTCAGCGGTACACACCTCACAGCACACTATCGCTGACCTCACTTTTCGCTCATCAGTCAGTGGCAAACTCAGTCCACACCCATAAATGAATTCTCACGATCACTCCCAACCGCTGACTGACTAAGCCCACACTGAACTACCCTTCACTTGTCACCCCGCCTTTCTATAAGGGTCTGACACTTCGAGATCCTTCGGACGCAGAAAATCTGTCGAAATCTCTGGAGGTGGAAGCATCTTGGTTAAGAATTCTGGTCGCTTCCACACTGCCAGGGCAGTAAATAAGTTGGCAAGAATGCCAAGTCCATCTCGCCTTCGATGGTTGTCCGTAGTGGCGTGAGGGTAGGGAATGTAACTCGGCGATTCGCCCGCCGTGGAGCCAGGCTGACTTCCTCCAAACAGACTCGTGCTCCCAAACTGGCCTCGTGGAGGCCTTCCGTGCCACACTGCCCTTCCTTAAAGGCTGGTTGTCTCGATCTGCTCTGCCAGGCGATCCAGATGGACAACCATCATCATCCCACGAGGAGGCCGCTGGATCCAGTAGCCGACGTCGTTCATCCTGGGGACGAACATTCGTTCAGAACATTGAATTTTTCTCCGCATACCAGAAATAAAACAAAATGTCACATTTATGATAAAAATAACCTTACATTTTTAATGTTGAAAGGAAAACCTTAATTTTAATACATTTTTGAACAAATTTTGTGCAATTTAAGTGAGTAATACCTGGCGAACGATTCATAAATTAGGAACTCTCATCAGCATCCATTGAATGTACTTGAGAAGAAGTATTATTAACATTGTGACCTCATGTCCGGAATTCTGGTCATTGAATTTCATCGCTTAGGCAGCTCATGTAAACTAGCTTATTCAATGATTATATTTTAAAACTGATACTTATGTTACTCTCTTTCGCACTCATAACTTTATCGAGTCACATGAAACAAACTAATCAAATAATTAATACAAAATTCTCACTTACCTACTTTCCTGGCAATGAGTTTATCTTTTGTTGGCATTGATGCTTATTTCATAATTCTGTCACCAGGGGGCATATAATTTCCATGCCTAATACCTTTTCACCGTATTTTCTTGACATGGCATAAGCCAAAAAGCCTGCATCACGTCTATAATATTATACGTGTATACGCATTATTTAAAGTCATTTGCTAGAATCTGATGATGTTCTTATAGAACGAAACATGTCATTCTTCGTTTAATAGTGTGTATTTTTTACAGGTATGTTATAGTGTTATATGTGTTGAACCACGAGTTTGAAGAAGGTAACAAACGCCAAAAAGCCGAAATGCTTTTTTATACCAAACGAGTGTCATCATATAGACGATCACTCTTAGTTATTAAATGGAATCGAAAACCACTCACGTCGTGGTGTACTTGAGCCTGGAAATATTCGTCAGTTTGAAGAATGGAACTTATTCCGTTTTTGTTTAATTCTTGAGGCTGATACCGAGCATGTCCGCCATAATCGATATTGGGCGATTTAGAAAGGTTTATCATTACTTCCCAGTCCGAGGGCAGTCATTTCCGCAATTTGATCGCGTATTTAGGACAGCGAGAAGGAAAATCAGATGAACGGACAGAATTTACACACCGCAACAATACAATGATTTCATTCAAGCCTCTAATAATATATTATTCAATGTTACTCAGATCTGTGGAGAAGTTAACCTAGACTTCAAGAACTAGTGGACTATGCTCTACGAAAAATAGAACAAAAATTGAACGAAGTCCACGGAGAGGTCCTCGTTTTAGATTTCCAAATACATACAGAATAGGCCTACCGGTACATATTACAAAACGCATCTCAGTTCATTGATGGTTTGGTGAAAAATACTTTCTTGCTGCAAAAGCCAAACACAGGATTTCTCGACATTTCAGCAGAGAAAGCTTACAATGAAAACATTACAGTACAAGGCCAGAAGATCCAGGATGTAGAGAAAATAGTCCTCATACATTCCAGGTGAGTACAAACCAGTTTAAGAAGAAGTGTTGAAGAGATGAACTACTGCAACAACTGCAGATGAGAGTGAAATTTCAGGATAGTAATAATTTTCAGAGTACATTTTATACATAATGCTTTCAAGACATGAGTGTAGTATAGAACTTTACTGTATGTTGTATTAGTGGTGGTTCGAACGACTCTGAAAATGTAAAACACGGCGTATGGCTTTTAGTGCCGGGAGTGTCCGCGAATTTAGGTCATTCGATTTGACTCCCGAAGGCGACCTGCGCTGATGAGGAAGAACTGATGATGGAGACGACACTTAGACCCATCTCCCATGCCAGAGGAAATAAGAAATTATGGTTAAAATTCCCGACCTTGCCGGAATCGAACCCAAGACTCAGAGACCAAAGGCAAGCACGCTAACCATTTAGCCATGGAGCCGGATACTATGACGGTGGCAGTGAAGGGCAGTAACGATTTTCAGAGTACATTTTGTATCATAATGCTCTCAAAACTTGTGAGTAGTATAGAACTTTACTGTATGCTGCACCCGCTCATCCTCTGAGTCCCAGGCTAGAATTAATCTGAGGTTTTTTGAATAACTGTCTAATAAACAATTAGGGCACTCCGGTAAAGCACTGAGATGAACGGGGCATGCAAATATATGTAGGGGTAGGGCTTATCCGTAGACACACAAATAAAGGACTCCACAGTAGGACTGGGAAGTGACGAAAATGATTTCCATGGGTATAACTGACCATCTACAATAATAATATAATGTAACTGTTTCCTTTGAAATTGCAACAAAGAGCAATTTATTTATCTCATTTGGCAAAGTTCATTTAATGACAATATTTCATAATATCAATCCCGAAAAGAAATACAATGTTTCGTTCCATCTCACCACACTGATGGTGTGGATAAAATATCTGAAGTTAAACAGCTGATCCATGGGGATTGAAGCAATATCCGTATTCTTGTTTGGATATGTAGACCTTAAATACCAATTTAGGAGACGTGGGCACGATTGTAACTTGAATTACGGTCGTTTCCACGTTCCATTTGATGAGTCACCTGCGGGTATTTACTTTTCAGATAGTCCGGATTCCTATCTTGGAAATGTTATCGTAACTAAAAGGGGACGATTTGACATCCAGATTCACGGGCATGCCATATTAAAGCTTAACTTAATATTTACAACTGTCAAGGCGACAATAAAGGTATCGGAATGTTATCCAATAATCTCACATAATTCTGACATTTACCATCCGCGGTCTCATCCACACATCCATTAACCTAAGCCTCCAAGGGACACCTAAGCTCTGGGTCAGAAACAACCCAACTCATGGCGACTATAATTGTTGTTACTTTTGTTATTATTATTATTATTATTATTATTATTATTATTATTATTATTATTATTATTATTATTATAATTATAATTTGTCCTCCGTGTTATGATCTGTTTACGATCATCGACATTTCAATATAATGGTCATGTTTACCTGGAGTTAATCTTTAAAAATTATTATTACGACCATCCAAGAATAACATTATGATTATTATTACTGGCGTTAAAGATTTAGTTATGTTAATCATCAACATGCTTATACCCGTCAAACTTCATTAATACGGTCGATATTACGGGTCTACAATATTTATTATTATCATGGGTTTCATTTACATTCGTTTCATCTGGTAATGATTTATCGTTCCGCCATACGTTTATGCGTGTGGACATCAACCATTATAATCTCTGGGGTTGTAATGCTTCAACAACTTAACATGCAGCTTTATCTTTCTCTTACGTATTTCAACGGGGTGCGATCTCGGACTCTCCGCAACTCAGTCTTATTCTGCCTGCGTCCCACGGGCTGATAATATCATATCCCAGTACCCGGACACTAATAACTCTGTGTGTATCTCGTAGATTCTTCTTATTATCTAATCGTAGATTCATTCTAATATTTCATCGTAGACTCGTTTTAATATTTCATCGTAGCTTCCTCGTTACTAACCCTGACATGGACATCTCTCCGTCCTCAGACCTCAGGGTAATATTACACATTTATCACTCACCGAGTTCGCGACTGATTATATACGGTGTAGTACGATCCCATTTATTCATTAGCTGCCTGTTACTTCTCATTTCCACATTTACACTTGCTTCTTTGCTAGAGGTCATCCTCCACGAATTAACGCAGAGGTGTTCATTTATATTCCCCTAGATTTAACACTCACGGACTTGTAATAATAATTATTATTGTTTGTTGTACATTACGAAAATATGGGTTATATCAATTCATTAGTGCTTGCTTGTTGTACATACAATTGATTTGAGTTCATGTAATTTGTTCAGAGTTTCTTTTGATGCTAACCCAGTTTATTTTGCATGAATTTCTCGATCACTGTGGTGATTGGTGTACTTTAATGTTAGGAATTAGGCATGTTGTTATGAGAAATCCGGAGACATGAAATTGCCAGTATCATTAAATGTGTGTTTTACGTACGGAAGGTATTCACAATAACCAGCTTAATTGCGGTGAGGAACAATCTGTACGGAGCAATAGAGCTTCGACTTTCAGCTGTTATCTGACAGTAGTTCGTTCAAGTCAATCATATTTATATGTGCTGGGCCTTTCCATCCGGTTCATAAGAGGTCAATCCTGAGTGAGGGTGTGGTTTCCGTAAATCGGTACAAGGAAGGCGACTTGGATGTTCTCAATTATACCACTGAACGGTCTGATAATAAACACTCACACGTCTTAATCTCATCCCAATTCGATCGTAGATTAGGAACATATCAATGGATGTCTGTCCTCCGCTTTCGCGCGCAGATGAGCGTCCCTATTTGCGGGATATCGTTCTGACCAATAGCAGCCCTGCTGGGGAAAATTCCTAGAAATTGATACCTTAATTCATCACACTTATAATCAATTATCATGGCGATCGACTTAGAAGGTAGCCGTAGTTCAAGTTTTGCTGGATCAAGCTGTTGCACCTGCCGCTGATCTAGAAATGTGTCATTGGTGCAAACTGAAGTTGGTCTTATAAGTGTCCCCATTGCCAACTTGACGACAAATATGCCCTTAGCCTCAGGGAATTCTGTTTAGACACTTCCAAGAATCCGTGTCGTATTGCAAACTGCCTCGTTCAGAAATAACAATATCCACTTCCTTGTAGCAATTATCTTCTTTGTGACGATTTCCGCCCTTTCCATTTTCGTAACTGAGGGAGTGTATATTTCGTATACATATTGTCCAGACAAGCCTCTTAATATGCCATGCCTTGCGACACAGAAATTACCCACTGCCATTGCTCAGTGCTGGCTCCAAGTTGTCCCAAGTATCCTGGCGAGTGTCGTAATATTTCGCCAGCCCTACTTTCTAATATGTATTACATTATTTCAATAACCTATCACTTTAAATCATTGTATCAAATCATGATAACATGGCCCTTCCGAGACGGGTAAAATACATTGTATTAGTGATTGTTTGAGAAGAAAAAAACATCTTATGTTTCAATAAATGATTTGCATGCCTATTTCATAATCAGTTTTTAATAACGTATTATTTCGTTACGAACAGTACAAGTGATCAGCCTAAGGTACTGGAAGTGAGGGTTAATGTAAAGAAACTCTCATAAAATAATTATAAATAAGAAACGTAGGAACATTTATTTGATTTACTGCTTAACCAGTCTTTGGATTCGTTCTCTTCTTCAAACATCTGATTCTGTTATAGTTACTGTTTTGGACAGACTGAACTGAAAAGCCTAAATATTACAAACATAGAGAACACTTCGAGTTCATTACTACCCATAATAGTATATATGTATTAAATATACATACTTTAGAAGTTTACTGGATAGCACCACTGTATGCTCCAAGCAATATACGTTACCTGATTTGGAAAGCCACTGTTACGCTTCAAATTTGAACATGAAGCGTGACAGTGACTTTCCAGGTCTCATCTTCATTCTGGAAAAGATGGTATGGTACTTTGTAATTAGTAACGGGGCATAGTTCGCAGGGGACTACAGTTAGTGTTCCTGGAGACCAACAAAATTTAGCAGACAACCCTACACACATAATATGGAGGTGTTCAAACGCCTACGGGAACAGATGATAAACAAGAAAGATTGGAAAATAAAGTGTTCCTTGTATCACCAATATAGCCGGTCTCAAGCCCAGTTGAGAAAGAAGTATGGAATGGAGTATTGTTTCGTTAAAAACGTAATGCCCAGTGGCTTATTCATTTCACTATCACATCCATATCGTACTTTCCTTTATCTGAATGTTATATTTCGCAATGCCAAATTTGGTTCACCTTGCTGCGGGTGATAACGTCCAGTGGCCCCTTGCGAGGGTTCCCGTAAACACCGCAACGGCAGCAAAAGTTGAGATGAAGTCGTACGCTATGGCAGAGAGGGCGAATGAGGAAACCTTACCTTTAGGGTTAGCGCACAATTAAAAGATCGGTGGTTCTGAAGAAGGAAGAGAATATATATATATATATAAGAAGAGGACGAACGGGGAACCGGGGAATTCGAAGGCTATGGTAAAGAACCTAGAAGGAAAATTTGACCAGTACCTACGTCATAAGTTGGCAATTCCTTCATGCACTAGGAAGAACTGGACAATCATTTGCTCTTCTGAATTAAAATTATTACAGATACGAAAGAGAAAATAGCCGGATGGATCTCAATAAAGGAAAATCTTCGAGCAAGATTAAACAACTGGCCAAATCTGGCCCCGTCGGAGATCGTTCACTTGCATCCTTACTCCAGAACACATAGGGAATGGGTCAAATAAGTCAGTCAGAAATGATCCTTGCCGGTCATCAAGGGCCAGATGCAGTTTCCGTTACCTCCTGATTTCCCATTGAAATTCTTGTCCGGTTTCAAATGAAATCGAGCCCAGTAGCTTGTCCACATTACTCTCGCAGCCATATTGTACTTTCATTTAATGAAATTTTATATTCCATAATCATTAGGCTCTGCTATATTCTATCAGTCAATGAATATATTTCATGGACATTAATTGTTTACCAGTTGTCACATCAGTCTTCTTGTTATACTGATTTGGTATACAAGAAGTATTCATACTATCGTAAGTCAATAAACCTTCAGTAAATGAAGTAAACATTAATATCAGTATCGATTGTTATTATCGATAATATGCTGGTGGTTCACGTCTCCCGCAGTCATTATTTACCCACAGTATCATGTCATCTTGTCAGAGAAGAGAAGAAAAGTGTATAACCTATCGAATTTCTCCCTCCTCTTCAACCAGATACTTTAGTATGCTCGTCTCGTTATTAACAGCGGCATGAAAAACGAGGAGCGTTGCCGATGTGTTTGTGGCGCAGCGGCCAAGATTTATGTTGGCTTGTCATATTGAGTACAGTGTCACCGCGCGTATACAGTGCCAAACAATGGCTTCTATTAGAAATACTCGTCATTTCAGAAGAAATTATAGAAGCTGAATCGTTATTGAGAAATATGAGGTAACGTTATAACAAGGTAGTTACCAGCATTTGCGTCATGGGGAAATAAGTAGGGATTCATTTCAACCATCGAATATAATGACGAAAGCTGTGAGTCCTACACACTGAAGCTCCATGTAGATGCGATATAATTATTATATTATAATGCTTCCTTATTTTGGTAACAATCTGCACAGTTCCTCACAGTGGGATATTCTGACATCAAATAATAAATTTTGACTAACACGGAGATTCCTAATCATGGGAATAATTACTAAAGTAATTTTATTCGTGTTTTAAGAGGTGTGATTTTAGTACAAGGAAAACTATATTTGAAGTGACGGATCATAGTTCCCGAGATAACTGCGAGTGAAGTTCCCAGCATAATTTAGATACCAGTCACCAACTGTCAACATACTAGTGCGTGGCCATGAAGGTACCGTGTCTGATCCTGTCACTGCCTACTCATGTTCACGCCCATGCTTTTCATCTGAAATTATAGCAATTATTATTTTTGTTCAGTTAATTGGCTAATTGGTCAGCATAGTGATCTTTGGTTCGGTGGGTCCTGGGGAATTTAGCTGTGTCTGATTAATTTTCCTCATACCTGTTCATTTACACTTAAAACACCACAGTATCAAAACACATAATAACAGAATATATCTCTCTATATTAAAGTTGGTTTGAGGAGAGGTATCCAAATGTAAAACTGAGTCACATCACAAAGTGCGCCACAGATTCCTTCCGCGACCTCACTAGGTGCAGGAAAGGCGACGGAAGGAGATCATGATGATGATGATGATGATGATTATTATTATTATTATTATTATTAGTAGTAGTAGTAGTAGTAGTAGTAGTAGTAGTAGTAGTAGTGCCGAGCTCGATAGCTGCAGTCGCTTAAGTGCGGCAAGTATCCAGTATTCGGGAGATAGTAGGTTCGAACCCCACTGTCGGCAGCCCTGAAAATGGTTTTCCGTGGTTTCCCATTTTCACACCAGGCAAATGCTGGGGCTGTACCTTCATTAAGGCCACGGCCGTTTCCTTCCCACTCCTAGCCCTCTCCTGTCCCATCGTCGCTATAAGACCTATCTGTGTCGGTGCGACGTAAAGCCCATAGCAAAAAAAAGTAGTAGTAGTAGTAGTAGTAATCAAGTGGTTTAAAATCCCACTGACGCTGGGAAAGGAAAGTGCTCGGAAGAGAATGTAGTAGGCGTGGCCTTAATTTATGGTGTAGCCCCGGGATTTGCCTGGTGAGGTAGTGAGAAACCACGGCTGACCATCTTTTTTCTTACAATTTGATTTACTTCGCACCGACACAGAAAGGTCTTAGGGCTAGAAGTGGGAAGGAAGCGGCCGTGGTCCTGCATTTACGTGGTGTGAAAATGGGAAACCACAGAAATAGAAATCATGTTCATGAAACCGGTTTGTTTAGTATGGTACAGTCGGTATATAAATTCACAGAAATGTACGATTGTTCCACGCGCACCAAACAACATGAAAATGAAAATTCACAACATGTTTCCAGTCATAAACTACCTTGGCTGTGATGTCATATAATATAATTACCTTCTCCGGCCAGTCAAACTGCGCGCCTCCTATAAGGCCTTCTATGTAATCTAACTGATGTAATACTAGATATTTTGGTTTTCAACTGTTAGATGTCTCTACCATAGCTTTATCTGCTCCATCTTGCGGGGAAAACTAGGCCTATTCCATAAGGAAATTTGAAATTTTGAGTTTTTTCTACTAGGTTCTTTGGATTGTTTTTTTTTCTTTTGTATCAAAGTTGTCTACACTTCTGCTGGTTCCTTCTTCAATAGTAATCAACCTATCAGAAATCTGTAAATATTTTCTCTAGCCAATCAAAATTGGGGGTGTGTACAACCTATCAGCAAAGATGCCTGGAAGGTTCTTCTCAAAAATGCTATGAAAGCTGGGCGCTTTAGGGCCGTATTGCGTTGTTTGCTCCAGTTGATTTTGTAAGGCGGATCCTTAGGAGGGGGGATGTAGGGGCTGCGGGCGGCGTTCAGAATACCCAGCAACGCAAGGTAATGGTAGAATTTCCATAAGCATGTGATAGATCCTGCAGATGACTTGAGGGGAAGGTTTCAACCACTTTCATTTCATGTCAATTTCTAAAGTTGGTGGTTTAAATGTAGACTTTTTGGCAAGTCTAAGGAATCTGTTCTATTCCCTATTGGGAAATATGTAACGTAAGGGAACAAAGAGTGATTACCCTCTGTTGATTCCCATTCAACTTGGCATGGAGTGACTAAAGTTTCTAAACCTCTAAAATTCTTAACAATTACTTGGTATACAATGTTTCTCATTTAGTCACCCCGGTGTAAAGCAGGTTTAGCATCTGCATCATTCGGACATACGCCCACTTAGGGTTTTAAGCATTTCTAGAAGGAGTGCAAATGTTTGCCTCCTTTGCATTTTGTTTATGGCCGATTACAACCAACCTTTCCTTTTGTCATTAAGGCCATTTAGTGTGGGCATAAACGCCCCTGTAGATCTATTGTGGTGTCTCCGATTGAGTTGGGTGCGAAGTTCCCTTGAGGGACAGAAGGTTACAAATTGACTTTTGGACTTAAAGTTATTGTAATTGCTGGAGCTGACGAGCTCATCGTGTGGATGTTATTTACTCAGAATTTCTATTTATCAATTTTAAATTCATAAAATGGGAAAGAAATAAAAGTTCAAAATTTATTGTGTTAAGTTATGCTCTACTTAATCCCTTGTCTACCCATTTACCCCAGGCGCTTCTTCTCCGTCTGTGTGCCACGGGAACCTTGGAACAATTATTATTATTATTATTATTATTATTATTATTATTATTATTATTATTATTATTATTATTATTATTATTATCATTATTATTATTATTAACAATTACACAGCAATGAAATTAAATGATATACTAAGTAACAATACCAAAAACCAGATCAAATCTAGTGTGTTTTCTCCCCTGCTAGGAAACACTACTACCTGGGTAAATCCACCATCTCTAATTACTTTGCTTGCCGTGACTTGACTCTAGGCTAGTTGACATCAGGAAAATTTAAGTCACCTGAAATTAGAAAACATTCTTCCTGAGATTTACGTAGCTTTCCTACCTCTTCCTCAGTACTTCGAAGTAATATCTTTTCGACAACTTCGATGTGTTGGTCTACGGTTGCTTTAACCTCTTCAGCTATCTCGTCTACTCTAGTGTTAACCGTAGCTATCCCTTTCGACAACGCCTTGTTTTGCTTCTGCATCACAGTGAAAATGTTGGCTTTTTCATCATCATGTGAAGTGTTAATTTTCTCTACCTCGGTTTTCAAATCTGAACTGAGTTGAGTTTGATTTATCATCAATTGTTTTCCGTTAAGAGCCCCTTAATTGCATCCTGATTCTCACTAAGTACAATATGTAATTCGCGAGTTTCTGCAAACTGCTAGTTAATCTATAATTTAGACAGCCTGAGCTTTAGCGTTCTGTTCTATTTGTAAATTAAGGTTACATATATCTTTCTTAACATCAAAACTCGCCTCCCCGCAACTATACTGAGTATCCTGCACTTTAATGTCAACGTTTTCTAATTTTTCGCCCACATTTCCTAATTTAATATCCACGGTTTCTACTTTACTACTCATGCCCTTCATATTAGCTTTCATGGCCTTCATGCTATCCCTCATGTCCTTTAGCATCTGCAGAAACTGACCCTGGGTCCCATCTCCTTCTTCACCCTGCACTATTCCAGTGAATATAAAAATAGGAGGTTGCTGACGAACCTGCGATTTCAACCGACGTACTTCACAACTATGGGCAATAAACAATATAATCCTCTCCTACTTTGAAAAATATAAAATTCACTAAGATATCATCTTAAATCTCACTGAATAAAATTGTGACATCCAACGTTCATTAACCACAGTGATCAGTTACGATTCCCTCAACAGCGTCTCAAATTTGGAAACGTTATCCTGTTGTAAAATGTTATTTACAACCCTCAACTGGTCAATAAATTCCTATCATCGTTGTATCTTCCCAGCCTTGCCCGTTAGGCGTTTGTCTAATTCACTCGAGTTCACTCTCAATTGTACTGTATTGGTCCATCGTGGCTTACACCTCAACGATGACCTCTCATGTCTTAGTCCTTCACTCATTGTGATTTAAATTCAATCATCTGTTGGTAATACGACGTGTCTAACGCTCCTCCTGAGATTTGACTTATTAAGTCCCAACTGTTGGTCATCGTTTTACTTATGTTAACCAACGTTGTTATATCCTTCTTTCTCAATGACTTAAGCCTAAACTTTGGCGCACAATGTTACTGTCTATAATGTGGCATGGCCTCAACATTATTTTCCATTATCGTTATATATTTTTTCATCGCGAGCTATGCTCCTTCATAGTTATCGTGACTTAGGCCCCAAAGTTGTTCGCCATTTTACTATTGTCACAACGCTAAAATGTCTCACTATTGATCATCATTTCACTGATGACAACCAACGTGACATATTTTCTTCCCTCGATGTAACTTAAGCCAACACGTTTGGCAACATTTTCCTGGTGCGCAATGTATCTAAATATCTCCGTTGAGCGACTTAAGCTCCAAGTTTCTGCGGCATTTTACTGAACTTTTAAGGCTCATCGAAGGATACCTACCTTCCTTACCTATCAGCAAATCGGCATGAGACCTTTCTCTTGGGACGTCCATAGGTTCTTCGTCACTTGCTTAGGTAAGAGGTGAGTTTCAGTAATTTAAACCAATGTCTACAATGAATTAACTCGTTTTTAAAGGGATGTCTGTTTATTTACCATTTGAGATGAAAATTGAAAAATATGTGGCATTTCCCAACATCTAATCAACGAACACAATCCTGTCCGTAAAAAGCAATAAGAACAACGATGATGAGAGACGCTGGCTTTGGAGACCTTAACTCAATTGCCTGAGCGGCATCCTTTCTAGGAACCACCGACTTAATTTATGAATGAAATAAAAAAAGTCTGGAGATCCATAAGATCGGCTTCCATGTGAGACTGCATGTACCACCATCATGATTCGTGATGATCCAACCCCCGTAATACGAGCTCAGTACTCTTGGTATAATTAAGGCAGTCCAATCGGTATGTGCCACACAGTGGTTGTACGGCATGGACCCTTAATTGAATCGATGTGACCTGCGACTATGTCATGGACCGACATCTAACTTTGTGATTTACGTTGAAATCAATGTGGATGATGATCGCAAGAAAAATGATGCTGTAATGGCAGATGGCCTTAAACTAAGTCACTGAGGTTTATGACCCCATACCCATTAAATCATCTAAGCTGAAGACTGAACACAATTAAGTAAAAAGTACTTGATGACCAAAATTTAAACGTTAGTAAATCCCCAGTACATCTGGTGCTCAACGAATCAAAACAAAATCGAAATAACAACAACAACAACAACAACAATCGCTAACAATACTTGTGGCAGTGAAGTCCCTTGTTATCGGAAATGTCCCCTTAATCGTTACGTTAGTAACTTGAAATTTCCCAGCAAATAAAATAAAACTAAGATTTCCAGAATACTTTTTCAAGTTAGTCACTTGGTTTTAAGCTAATTCTCAAAGTACGGTTCTATTGAAATGAATAAATGAAGTAATCCCATATCCTAATTAAAGACAAATTTATCTATCCAGGAGGAAATCGTTCCTAAAAACTATCTAACACTTTCAATTAAATTTAAGTTAACACTTGGACATGTTTACCAGAAACATTCCTTTGAAGACATTTTTCATTGACTTCATTTTAGTTTGTGTTGCGTATTTTAATGTGTCTAACTTGAATTATATATATCTGTATTCCAAGCAATGCCTTATTCCTTTGTCACCTGTAATTTCTATTATTATTTTTAAAAATAAGGCATTGCGAATTATTTCGCATTGTCGTTACTACCGGTACCATTTATTTATTTCATGATGTCACAAAACAAGTTTAAATTATAACACTAGTAATTATTAAGACATTAACTTGGATAATCGTAACCTTAAATCATATAATCTGCATATATTTACACACAACGCAAAATGAAACAACCCATGTCACTCTCTTATAACGTCTACCGTTATCCCTTGAACTAATTCGGGCACCGCATTCCAATACTATTTCATGCCGATGAGACACAAGTGTCGTAATGACCTCACCCAAACTCTAGGGTGGACTACTGCACTCCATGTGCTCCACAAGCATGACCTCATACCAAATGAACCTACATTCTTGCCTTGGAAACCAGCAACAACAACAACAACATTATCACCACGAACTCTATAGATTGACACGATATCGTCATATTTCAATAAAAATAATCGCAAGAACTTGGACAACCCTCAACAACACGAAGCAACATCACTACGGATTCTCAAATGTTGATGCCCCTGAAAATGGTTATTCACAACATAACACAACATCGTATCATTTCCGTCGCCCCGATATGAATCTCAAGTTCTCTTCCAAACGATTATCTTCTTAATTTATCAAATCTAATTCCAAAAATTTATTGTAATGTCTTTCTGACAAATGAACTGGCACTATCGTCGAAAACACAGGTGGCTTACTACCTGGAAAGGAGACCCTCTTCGTTATCTCAAAGAAAACACACACGTTATCTTTAAATGTATCAATTGAAATCTCACCTCACTGACAACTCGTGTGAAATACAATTCTTAACCAACACAGAATATGCGAAAAGATTCAATTTAAAACGTCACTTGAATGACCTGTCCCTCTGACTGCCAACCTCTTACTGAAGCCCCGACGGATAACCAAGCGTCGTGTTTAACCAGATACGGGTTAGCTCTAAATAATATTTAAAACTACTGTATACTGTATCCTGTTTGTGTATCGGTGGTGGTGATTGCTGTTTTACCGCAAATAACACGACGTTTCGTCTAATGAAGAAACTTGTCTAATTCGGAAAAAAATGGTCCCTTTGCGAGCAAGTTTTCTGTATTTACACATAAATAAATGTTAGTATTACTTGTAAAAGATGCATTGATTTCTTTACAAGAATTAAATTGGTGGATATACACTTACATTAAAATAGAGTCTACTTTGGTGACTCGCTTAAGAGTGAATGTGGGAGTGCTGTGATGTAACAACGGATTATGACTTCCCCTGCATAGTAGAATGCTGAGCCGCCCTCTTTTCTTACATTTCAAGCATCCATTGTGGATCTTAGCGTTTGAAGCATATGAGATACAAGTGGGCGAAATATTACACCACAGTACGCCAGGATGCCGGACGAGCATCGACAATGGCTCATCTAACTCGCCAATCTTTGTTCGCTTCCACCCACGGCCATCAGCATTGAAATATTCAATGATCGCTCGTCCCTTCAAGTTGTATTTTCCGTACATTACGGTGCGTTCCGAGGAGACTAACTGTTTTGTACTTTAATGAAGCCTGTCCTTTGAATTCCGATTATTACAATAAAGTATACTGAGTCTATTCAAGGGTTTTTATGTTTGTATGGCGATCGCGCGTGGAGCAGCATGGCCAACAACTCCATATTATTATTTTCCATCAAATCTGATTGTTAAAATCAGATTTGAAATTCTTCTAGCGCGTTAGAGACTCGATACTGCCCAGAAACACTGCAGTCGGTCTTTCTTCCATCCCACGCAAGACACCAATAATTCTCCTCGCTAACTTACAAATGTCACGAAAGGTTTCGCTGTTAAATTCTGTTGAGTGGTTGCTTCTAAATTATGAATTATATTATATATAAGTCGAAATCTGAAGTAATTTATTTTATTAATTATAAGATATTTGAGCCGATATTTGAAATACCGGTACATTTAATTGCAGCTTTTCTTGTGTGCTTCATTCGCACAAAGACCTTTCTCTGCATTCCTCTGCATCTATGATCTTGGACTTCGTGTTAGCCTTGTACTTAATGTACGCGAGAATTCTGTCAGATAACCTATGTTCTTATGGTATCTACACCGGAGAGTTTTTTTTTGTCGTTACAAGTGCCACAGGGATATTAACATCCGTGATCTTGGGAATTGTGCTATACAAGTGTTCTCTAAAAACTGGAAGTGGTGGAACACGGAAAGATCGTTCAAAGAATGAATTCAAATCCATGTGCCCTTCTAATACATGCACACTCACATTATTGGCTAGCACATTGAGGAACAGAGTTAACCTGGTTTAATAACTGACAAAAATAGGGTAACTTTCTCTACTTCCAGTCATACGAAAGAAGAATTTGAAGTGCAGAGAAACGGTTTTGATGCTGGAATAGCAAAAGAAAATCTAAAAGAAAAATAACAGTTATTAAAGCCTGGCGAATGCTAAGCATGCGTTTATACGCAGTAATCTTACATATCATATCTTTCAAAGATCATCCCTTCTAATCAATGTAATTAAACTATTTCTTTATAATTCATGGTTAAATTGCCCATATATACTTCCCTCCAGACTTATTGTTCGTTCTCTCTCTTTGGAAGCTTGAGGGTCAATTGGTAATAACATATTATAAGCCCTTGGATTCTCTTCAAAATACTTCGGTTTTATAAGGATGGATTTTAAGTATGACTCTACAAAGCAAGCGATACAGGTAACGAGTAGTAACGAGCACATTACGGCACGCTCAAGTCATAACATTATCCTGCAGATTACGTAAGGGAAAGGCATGTGTAAATATATTGTTTTGTTGTATAGAAACAACGAGTTATTATGTGACACTACGAAACAAGAAGCACATTGAAATCTTCACGGAGAAGATGGTCTGAGCGGCTATGGACAGTTCCAACACTAGCTTCCTAAGCCTAAGTTAGACAGCTTCGATCCTGTTTCAGCCAGTTATTATTTGAAGGTCCTCAGATACTTCAGACTTATTTCGGTAGATATAACGTAACACAAAGAATTACCGTGGGACATAAACTACTACTATTGTTATTATTATTATTATTATTATTATTATTATTATTATTATTATTATTATTATTATTATTATTATTACCGGGAGAGTTGGCCGTGCGGTTAGAGGCGCGTGGCTGTGAGCTTGCATCCGGGAGATAGTGGGTTCGAATCCCACTCTCAGCAGTCCTGAAGGTGGTTTTCCGAGGTTTCCCATTTTCACACCAGGCAAATGCTGGAGCTGTACCGTAATTAAGGCTTCGGCCGCTTCCTTCCAATTCCCAGGCCTTTCCTATCCCATCGTCACCATAAGACCTATTTTGTGTCGGTGCGACGTAAAACCAATAGCAAAAAATTATTATTATTATTATTATTATTATTATTATTATTATTATTATTATTATTGTGATTTATTATTATTATTATTATTATTATTATTACCCTCTTTTGGTCATACGATTATGAATTATTATTATTATTCACGTAAAGTTTTAGACTCCTTGACTTTTAACTTTAGATTTTTGGTTATGTAAAACACCAAGCCTGCCGTTAAAGGGCATTCTCGGTGCCTTTGATGCAGAATACCGTTATGGGTTTTATTTGAGCACTTAATTTGTGAATTCGCAAGACATAATTGAATAAACAGTAACAGTCACTTTGCACCTGCTTTGTTATACTCAGAAAGACGTGAATTTGACTCCTTATCACGAAGTTGAGGAAGAATTCTACTTCTGTGCTAGATACACAACTCTAGGATTAACTCAGACTACAACAGAATTGAGTACAAGGTTAACTCCTGGTACCAAAAGTGACCAGAAACTGAGAAAAAAAAGTCCTTTCTGATGCTGAGATAACAAATAACGGACGCCTTTATTTTTCCTTCTCTCAGACACTTTCTGGTCTGTACCACAGTTCACTTGAGCGAACTCCACTCCTGGTAGCCTACTTCTCATTTCATTTTCTAGATTTTTTAACATAAATGACTGAAGGTTTGAGCACAGTTTAATCAGTTATAACCGATTGAATAGTTTGGGGAGTAGAACGCTGGCTTTCTGAGCTCAAGTTGGCGAGTTCGATCCCGGCTCAGTCCGGTGGTATTTGAAGGTGCTCATGTACGATAGCCTCGTGTCGGTAGATTTAACGGTAAGGAGAAAGAACCTGGGTGACAAAATTTAGGCACCTCGGCATCTCCGAAAACCGCCAAGGTAGTTAGTGGGACGTAAAACAAATATTATTATTACTATTATTATTATTATTATTATTATTATTATTATTATTATTATTATTATTATTATTATTATTATTCCGAGGTATCTGTGGAACGCAGAGGTGATGAAAGAAGGTGCGGGCTTGAATGGGTCTAACTACAATATCAAAATTAACTTAAAACTTAAACTGAAGGTTTTATTTTCAGAACTTCAAACTTAACAATTATTCATAACAATGAAACATCAGGTACAGAGATAATCTTAAAACAACCTGGCAATGCCTTTGATGTCCTTAGGAGGTTTGAAATCACGGATGGCCTGTGTTCTGGAATGATCGAGAGAAACACCATCGGGCGACACAATATGCCCTAGGAATGACATGGAAGATTTAGCAAAAGCTACCTTAGATAACTTCACAGTCAACCCGGCCTTACGAAGGCGATCGAGTATTTCGTTTAGATGATCAAGGGGTTCTTCAAAGGTCTCAGAAAAAAAGACGACATCATCAAGATAGTGATAAGAGTACTCAAACCTGATGTCGGAAAAGACCCTATCTAGCAGTCTAGTGAACAGAGCTGCACCCGTGGGGAGCACGAAAAGCACGCGGTTGTACTCATACAAGTTCCAATCCGTGGCAAAAACTGTTAGATGTTTCGATTCTTCAGCTAGAGGGTTCTGGTTGTACGCCTGATTGAGATCAAGGATTGTAAAGAACTTAGCTTTCCGAAACCATGAAAAACAAGAGTGACGGTCGGAAAGAGGCACAGATTGTAACACCACCTCCGATTTAAGGCCCTATAGTCAATCACAGGCCTGAAGCAACCTTGGTGTTTCGGTACCATAAAGATGGGCGATGAATACGCCAACTTAGAGGGTCGGATAATACCATCTTTTAGCATTTGATCGATGATCTCTTTGAGAGATTTCATTTTATGTGGAGACAGCCTGTAAGGTAGTGATCTAACAGGGATCGAATCAGTAACCTCAATCTTGTATTCAATAAGGCCAGTAACACCAAGAGTATCGGAAAATACATCTGGAAACGGCTGACACAATTTACGAATACTCTCAGCCTGCTCCTCAGGTAGATGTCTAAGGTCTAACAACATCTTATCCTGGGTAGGCGAAACAGTTGAACATGGCACAGAATAACATTTGAGCAAAGGAATTTTACAATTATTAGCAAATTTGAAGGTGCACGACTTGCTCAGAATGTTGAGCACTAGACCAGTGGAAGACATGAAATCAGCTCCCAATATTACGGGAAAAGTCAAGTGTTTAGCTACGAACAATTTTACTTTTCAGGTGAATTTGGAATTCGAATTTCGGCAAAGATGAACCCTAAAATTTCTAATGGAGAAGAATTAGCCGAAACACATTGGACCAAAGACGAACAATAATCAGAAAATTTACAAACAGTCTTTAATCTGGAATACCATTCAGCCGAAATTAGAGAACAAACGCTCCCAGAGTCTAATAGAGCCGTGACCGGTTCATTATTCAACTCGATTTTAAGAAATATACAGGTGCGGGGGCATCCGCCGCGATTCTGAGGCATTCTTTAGGGTATTCAAATGCTGTATTAGAAGCACTTTTTCCCTTACCCGAGCTTTCGGTGGGTTTGACAAGGGGCTGAGCCTTGGGAAGATGGACCTGCAGACTCATCCGATGGCACTAGTCACTTACGATTATTAGAGTTCGTGGAGTTTGCACCAGAAGTCGAGCAGGACGGGGTGCTATTGGCATTGGGGCAATTTTTGGCGAGGTGAGTAAGCGAGCCACATTTGAAACATCCCTGAGATGACCCTGTCCTATTCTTTGTCCCACTGGATTTGATCAAAGGGCACTTGTTACGGAGATGTTCCGTAGACCCACAAGCATAGCATTTATGGGTGGTGAATGTTCGGCGAGGTGAAGGCCGAAAATTACTAGAAGACGTAGGGGGCTCCTTCGCGACTCTTAAGGTGTCGGCATACCGCACTCCTTCTGCTAAGACAGTCATTGCCTCCCATTCTGCAAAAGTTTGAGGACTCGATGCGAAACACAAATACGACCTGTAGGGCGGGGAAATCCCTTCAACAATCGTCTGCACGATTTGATCTTCAGAGAAATGAAGAGCGAATACCCTGGTGTAAAACTTAGTATATTGGATGAAGTCTGGAAGATTTTCATCCAGTTCCTGTACTCTGAAATAGTACTTTTGAATTAATGATGACATTGCTCGAGCCGGAATGAAGTTAGCCAGCGGATGGGCGTAGAAGTGTTCTACGGAAGATTGCTCAGCTATTGCTTTAACAATTTTGTCCAAGAGGACACCTATGGAGTAAGGGTAAATAATTTGAAGAATTTAAGAGTGCGAGAGGGAAAACACTAGTGCGTGAAATGAAATGACCTCGTTAGCAGAATTTATAGAAAACTTAGAAATTCCCCTAAGCAACATAGCCAATGGATGAGGCAAACTACTAAACCCAGGTGACATAATAGGTAACGGCCTGGGGGGTTCAGAAGCTTGAGACACAGCATTATTTAAAAAGAAATGTGGAATTGATATACGACGATAAGACTCGTTTCCTAATGGGGCAGAAGTTTGTTGAGTTGCCACAGATTTCTTACTTTCTACACCCTTGGAAGAATCCTCCTCACTTACAATGTTTATCGCAGGGCTTGGTCGGTTTTGGGAGCAGCTGCCCCAGTCAACAATTGACTTACTTTATTTGACATTTCAGAAAGGTGTTCAACAAGATTACTAGCCTCCTTTAGTTTGAGAGAGAATAGGTTCCTAGCCCTGTGATAAAAATGGAACAGTCTAGCCTGCACTCTTTTAAGTTGATTAGGAGATGGATCACTCACTTCAAAAAACTTACTACAGAAGCTAGCTCCGTGGTGTTGTCCGTGATAGTGGAGACAGCCTCATCAATTTCCTCCTCTCCCATAATTGGGATACTAACTGGTAATTCTAGGGATTCCTTAAGTTTGGCAGTATCTGCCGCAACCGTGCCTCAAGATTGAACATTTCTAATTAGTAATTCATTCATCAATACCTCCTTTCGCAAGTAGCCGGGATGGAGGACTTCACGAGGGCCAGACATGATGATAGAAAATTTATTAATTTAGAAGAGAAAAAAAATCCAGCTACTGAGAAAATCCTTAGAGTTCGATACGGATACTGTGTTTAGCAGTCAAGAAGGGCTTAATTGAGACCCATTCAACCACGCTCTGCTACCACTTTTTCTGGGGTATCTGTGGAACGCAGAGGGGATGAAAGAAGGTGCGGGCTTGAATGGGTCTAACTACAATATCAAAATTAATTTAAAACTTAAATTGAAGGTTATAATTTCAGAACTTCAAACCTAACCATTTTTCATGACAATGAAACATCTGGTACAGTGGTAATCTTAAAACAAGTCTAGGAAAAGACAAGATAAGTGGTCTTAACAGATCCTGGGCTTCAAGCCCCTCACTTTACATTTCCTGAGCTCCTAGCTCAAATTTACAAAAGAACACAAATTATTCAAGGGCAGAAGTTCCCTAATTCACGAGCACTTGCTCTCCAAAATATAAATATCTAGCCTTCCAGAGGCGCTCTTTACTATTACGTAACTTGAAAAAGTGCTAACAGGCTCTCAGTTTTCCAAGCCTACTCAAGGCAACGTCAGCTTACAATTACTGGCCTCTCAAGGCACAACTTACAATTCGAAAGTAATTTATACAGGGGTATATAATACCCAACCTACTGGGCCTTCATGGGAAAAGAACGGGTTAGATAACTGGCCCAAACACAAAGTGAATGGAGGCACACTGCACTCCAATATAGTGAACACTTAAAAACCTAAAGGGTTCTAGGCCGATGAAACAGGGGCTATTCCCAAACTACTGAGGTGACTCGTATATAAATTACATTAACACATTATAGTAGGAAAAACAGTTAGAGAAAAACGTAGTCACCCCCAACCAAAATGAAGGGGAGCTCGAGAGGATACATCACTCTCTATCCCCGGTTTATGGTTAAATATTTTATGAAGTTTTTATGTTAGCCGGAAGAAGTTACATTTTAGAAAGGTTGTTACATACTAAAGAGTCGGCGGACCTTTCCCTCGGGTTAAACTGCGGAGGTAGGGAGAAAGAATAAAGTTATGTGGCCATTAACTTATAGATGTTCTGGTTGCAGACGAAAGAGGCCGCCCGCCGCCAGCTTAAGCACACACACACTCAGTAAGACGACGATCAATTGGCCAAGAAACGTGAAAAGCCGCAGCTTATAAACCCTCAGTTAAGGTTCGAGATCATTCCAGACTAAACTAGCCACACCCTCTCAATTTTATTGGTAGATTTCAAAAGTAACACTCAGAATCGAACAAGAAGCCAGTGTTAGGTGGAAAATTAATTACAGAAATCAGTGATTGGCTAGATTCAATACTGGCGGAAATAAAAAGGTAATATTGCCAATCCAAAAATAAATGAACATCAATCACTTACAAAAACCTAGAAATACAAAACTTCTTTAAATTATAAGTTTTTTCACTTTGCACCAGCGTGCATGATCATAGCTTTTTAGTGGTGTCATCTGTGGAAAAATGTCCAAACCTCTTGATGAATGCAGAAAGGTATCTATGCATTATAATATAAAAAAGGCATACTTTATAAACTTTGACAAAGAAATGCATTGTAACTTTAAGAATAGAGTATTATGATGGAGAATCGGGGAGATGGCCCTAAGTTGGTGCAATCTATTTGACGCTGATCACTCTTCTTTGCGAATTATATCCCCATTGGTACATGAGAAATTTTCGACCGATTAAGTGAAGAAGGACAGATTTTCTCCTCCAGGATTATGAGTTCCTGTTGACAGTTCTGTCTTATTCTTCTTCCTCCTCGTTTGCTCCTTCCTGTTCTGCTTTTCCCATACTTCAAAGGGGCGACTGGTGCGAACTGAGTCGCACATTGGAACTTGACCCCGGCCAGATGGCCTTCCTGTCTCCAACCCCGTGTGGAGGGACATATTCACTTTTGCATGGTTCTGTGGTGTCTGGTAGTGAGGGCTCTGTTTGAAGCAAGAGGAGTGTATTTAACAAATACAAACACCCTCTCTCTTTATCAGAGGAATCAAATAGATATGAATAAAATCACAGACCCTCCCGGGAATCAAACTCGGGTCCCTCTGAACCGAAGACCTCAATGATTACCAATCAGCCAAGTAGCCGGACGCCATTTCTGTTGCAATAATGTTCCTAAATAGCTAATTTCACTTTTTTCGAACGTGTGCGTCTATTATCGTAATTTAAATTAAGATCTAGACCAACATCTTAAAGTAGGATGGTTATTGCATGATGCTGCATTTCCAAGGTTTGGTTTGTTTTTTTTCTTTTTTGCTTTGCGTCGCACCGACACAGATTGGTCTTATGGCGACGATGGGATAGGAAAGGGCTAGGACTCTGAAGGAAGCGGCCGTGGCCTCAATTAAGGTACAGCCCCAGCATTTGCCTGGTGTGAAAATGGGAAACCACGGAAAACCAACTTCAGGGCTGCCGACAGTGGGGTTCGAACCCGCTATCTCCCGGATGCAAGCTCACAGCTGCGCGCCCCTAACCGCACGGCCAACTCGCCCGGTTTTCCAAATTTTAAATATCTTATCGATTTCACTCACAGAAGCACATACCCCTTCATGTGCTGCATGTCTATAAAATTCAATTACGATGATTAAGAATCCAGTTGTTTTAAAGGCATGGAGATTATTCTTAAGTGAAAGATTAAAATGTTTATTTTTAAAGTTCTCTGATAAGGTTTTAGGAATCAGCGCAGTAACTATCTGCTGGGGTGTTCAGGATTTGATTCCTGTCTGTGCTAAAAATTGAAGACTTGTTTTGGAGCCAGAAACACTGTGTCTCAGACAACACTATTACAAAGAGAATATCCACTTTTGACGATCCTAGAAATGCTTTTTACGGATTTTCTCAGTATAGTTTCGGTCCATTGCTGGGATTACCCGTTATGCATTGGCAACGGAGTTTCCTTTTCATTCCTACAACCAACTAGATACAAATACCAGCAAAAACACCACTGTAACGATGAGACAGAGAGCGTTGCCAACTTATATTTTCAAGATCCGTTAAATACTACTAAAAATCCGCTAAAATTCCGCCAAGAAACCCGATCTCAAATAATAATAATAATAATAATAATAATAATAATAATAATAATAATAATAATAATAAAAGTAAATGTCTGCACTCACCTGATCTGTGAGTTTCACTGGAATTAACCCCCTGCCTGCGAGCCGGCGAGCTAAAACTTGTAGGCGTTTTAGTGCCGGGTGCAAACTAGGTGAATCCCCTACTTCAAGGGCCACACACAGAACAGGCCAGTTCATTAAACGGTCTTCCTTCATAGCATAAATATAAATGCTACTCTCTCACAGTTACATTATTTGTCGTCACTCCTCAACTAAGAGATAAGTAACATTTCCACACGCATTACAAATTTATGATACCATGATCGCATAACATCAAATCCAAATAACTGTTTTACTCATGTGACGCTGGCTCCTGACAAGAAATACGGAATAGCTCAGAGACAGACTGGAGTACAATTTTTTTTTTAAGTAAAATGGATAAAACGCTAAATTACGCTATAATAAATCTAGAATTCCGCCAAAAAGTCCGCTGTCCGCTAAATGGTATATTTCTTCGCCGACAGTCTTCTAATTCCGCCAAATTTAGCGGAAAATCCGCTAAGTTGGCAACACTGGAGACAGATGCCTCAGAACTTAACCCTTAAGGGTCTAAGGTATTATAGCCACTTCGTTCCTTTCTATATGGTACTTTTGTTAATATTAATCTTATTGATACCAGGATTCTAGCATTCCACATTTTTGTTGAAATTAATATGTCTTTACATGTTCGTTAACATAGCACTTAAAAGTATGTTGTAATTGTTCGAGGAATGTTTTCCAGATACTTAATATCAGCTCGGCTCCGTTGGGCCTATAACGTATCTAAAGGACTTTCAAGTTATTTTAGGTTTAATCATTGTTGTTAAAGTTTTTATTCTCTACTTGACCTTTGTTTCTGAATATCCTTGTTTCCTTTGTGTAATAACAATGCATTAGCTCACCATATGTCCGCCTCCGTATCGTAACGGTTAGTGTTATTAGCTGCCGTCCTCGGAGGCCCGGGTTCGATTCCCGGTACTGCCAGAAATTTAAGAATGGCAGGAGGGCTGGTATGTGGTTGAAATGGTACATGCAGCTCACCTCCAATGGGGGTGTGCCTGAAAAGAGCTGCACCACCTCGGGATGAGGACACGAGTTTACTTACTAGCACACCATATCATCGTTAATCCCAGAAAAATCGCTATGTGATTATATTTCAGCTTAGAACTCTGGCCAGATTCGTTCTGTCATCTAAGGTTCAACATTGCTTGAACGACATTAATGAATTTTCATCCTAAGTGATACATGTACTGGTGGTCGGTATTTCTCCCACCAAGATTGTCACGTAGCGAATTATAATGTGCATTGTCGTTTTATTTTTCCCAGTTCATTTGTCATGACTATTAGACTTCCTTGCCGGTAAGCCGAAAGAAAATTCTATTATTGAACGTGTCGTCGTGTTGTGGTAGTTTATGTCTAAACTGAAGGAAGAATATATACGTTGTTTGAAGTTCGATGGCGCCTGTGGAAGCACATCAAACGAAAATTCAGAAACTGAAGAGAACAGCTACAGTGAACCTACAGAAGCTGTATGTAGTGAAAATCATCATGTTAATATTGACTGTGAGGAATGTGATACTGTACTATATATGAAAAAGAAATGTTAATTTTCTGGGTTTGATTTGACACTGTCTGTCTGTTAGGTCATCAGCCCAGAGGCTTGTTGGATCCTCAAATAGCACCACCAAAGGCTATGCAGTTATAGGGAAACCGCAAAAACCAATGGCAGAGCCCAAATGAGGTGTACTAGGCAAGATGAGGAGTGAGGTTGTTTGCTACTGCTTTCCCCACTGGGCCAGCCGGTACTACTGCAGCACGACTGATCCTATGAGCAACACCTTTCGTAAAACTCATACACTAGTTGTGCTCCAAACGTCATTACTCAGCACCACCCTTATCCCTTAAGCTTCCATATTGTCACAGCCATGGATGAGACTGGGACTTCGGTGGAAGCTACACTTTGTTCTGGCCTGTGCCAACAGACGGATACAAAAATACTGTGTCCATCAAGAAATGGCAACAGGTGGTGATTTGACACAACGTAATGATAATTCTATAACTAAGGATGAATTTAAATAAAGCAGAAATCCATCTCCAGCTTCAAACTTTCGTGATTGCAACATTATGAAATATTCAGTTAATAAAGTTATAAGTTTGGATACAAACATAAGTTTTTAACACATTTTGGCGTAAAACGCCCTTGAGGATGTAGTAAATTATGCCAATCTGGAAGCCGAAAAGGTGTACAGTTTGAGACTATCTTAGTCAGCTGGTCATCTGAAATGTAACAGTCTCAGCGTGGATGTTGTGTGAAACTCAAAATACGGGGAGCGCCCTTTTCGTGCCACAATTAGTAAAAACAGATTCAAAGATACACGTACTTTTCCTCTGCTTCGATGACAAGGCAACAAGAGTGAACAACAGGAGCGAAACAAGCTCGCCCCAAGCCGTGATACGTTGGAGGTTGTGGAAAACCTCACCAAACACTACCTTCCTGTTATCTGTCTTACTCTAAATGAGCATTTGTTCTTCTCGACAATATACGCCATCGAAACCAGATGATTATGGTCTAAAAATACTTAGGACTGCAGATTCCAAAATATTCTATTCTCTGAAAGAATGGTCATATCTGGGGATGGAAGGAGGAAATACAGTTTCAAATTTGTGCACCTCAGTAGTTATACATCTTACCCAACAGTACCATTTCACAAATCGGAACGTGACATGCGATTACCTCTGTAGTGTCTTTTATCATTTGTGTAAATATGATGTCCGAATTTAATGGGAATTTATGAGGTACTTTGTTGTTCTGGTAAGAAAAGAGTTATATTGCGAGTAGTGGTGAGGGTGGTAGTGTGAATGGTTCGAAAACTAAGAATGGTGCCTAGTTATGTAAGATAAAACAACGAGATTCCCAAAAGTTGTATTTATACATGGTCCAACGGACCCAACACTGTCTAACTCGGTTCTAATGAACCTTGGTAGTGCAAAGAGCAGTTGATCATAATTTCCCAATTCCCTATCCTACATGTAGAGAGAACATATTTTAATCAGTCCGTGGTAATCAAATAATTAATTTTACTATAGTCCATATTAAAGCAATAAACATCTCGTTAAAACAGTGTACAAAATTGTCATTATATACCAAGAGCAGAGCAGAATTTCAGTTCTTAGGAGGGAAGTTTATCTTGTTTTTATTTTATTTCAGACCCCTTAATGATAAAGTCTTCAAGATTTGTATTTTATAATAGATAGAGTAATCTTACAATGAATTAAGTATTTACAGTTAACTTAAGTTGGTACTGAGATTTATGTCTAGTCCGCGAGAGATCTCCAAGACGGTGTAAAGAGAGCGTGTATCGGCCGCCCTAACTCCGAGAGGCAGGTCGTGCTGCCTGAAAGACGATGGCTACAGCTTTGAAAGGCAACGGATTGAAATAGTAGTAACACGTTTCTGCAATTAAACGGGCTTTCAGACTCCTGGCGCTCCCCTTTCGCCCTTCCATCAACAATATGGGTTCGGCTGGGAACACGCTAAGGCAGAATGCGCTTGATACTGTTCATAGGGCCTCTCAATTGAACTACAGTATAGTACATGGACATGCAATTCATCGCCACCTCAATTCGTTGGGTGTAGTTTGTCACTTCCCCCAATGCAGCAGATCCACATACTTTCTAGCTGGAGTTGTTGTTGTGTTCTAGGTCATAAGTCAACAGACCGGTTTAATGCAGCTCACAATGCCTCTCTATCCACTGTTAACATTTTCATTTCTACGTAAATACTACATCCTACGTCCGACTCTTTGGATGAACGGTCAGCGTACTGGCCTTTGGTTCAGAGGGTCTCGGGTTCGATTCCCGGACGGGTCGGGGATTTTAACCTTAATTGGTTAATTCCAATGGCACGGGGCTGGGTGTATGTGTTGTCTTCATCATCATTTCATCCTCATCACGACGCGCAGGTCGCCTACGGGATCAAATAGAAAGACCTGTACCTGGCGAGCCGAACCCGTCCTGGGATATCCCGGCACTAAAAGCCATACGACATTTCATTTTCACTACATCCTACATCTACTCTGATCTGCTTGTCACACATTGATCTACCCCTACCGTTCTTACCACCCGCACTTCTCTTTTATGCATTTACCAGTGCCATATACTGTATGTGAGTTCATCCTTCTTAATAGTAAAGATTTTATTGCAGGCAATGGTCATTAAAATATGTTTCAGTGACTAATTACGTTAAACAGAATTTCGTTAGTCCCATCTGTCTTTTAGCACACGTCACAACATGATATATGTCGCAAGTCTTCTCGCACTGTACACATATACATTCCTTTCTCGGGGTGTGAAAAGTTTTGTTAGCACACACGCGGTGATGAAAACCGTGTGTTGCTAATCTAGTCACTATGTGCCTGAGTTCATAGTTTGCCTTCATCCAATCCGTGCTGATCATAGCCTCTGTGGTGTAAAATGTTTCCCATATATGTTCCTTCGTGGTTCGCAGCTCTCTTTGTAACTGGATGAATGCATCTGTAGATTATTATTAATTATTTCGTGTGGCTATTTCTAGCCGAGTGCAGCCCTTATAATGCAGACCCTCCGATGAGGGTGGGCGGCATCTGCCATGTGTAGGTAACTGCGTGTTATTGTGGTGGAGGACAGTGTTATGTGTGGTGTGTGAGTTGCAGGGATGTTGGGGACAGCACAAACACCCAGCCCCCGGGCCATTGGAATTAACCAATGAAGGTTAAAATCCCCGACCCGGCCGGGAATCGAACCCGGGACCCTCTGAACCGAAGGCCAGTACGCTGACCATTCAGCCAACGAGTCGGACATCTGTAGATGGCAATGCTAGTTTTTGACGTAGTTCTTCTGTATAGAAGAGTTCTCTTGTCATCTCGTAACACAGTCTTGAAAGAGTGAATTTGGACAAACATAATACTTTTTTCATGTAGATTACTTTTACACTTTCAATTTGGTCGAAGGGTCCCGGGTTCGATTGCCGACTGCGTCGAGGATATTAACTTTCCTGAGGTAATTTCTATGGATCGGGGACTAGGTGTTTGTGCCGTCTTCAGCATTAGAATTCATCTCAGGTAGGTCCCATCCTCACAGACACGCAAGTTGTCTATACGGCCTATCTGAAGGCCACACGCCATTAAAATAATTTAGTCCTTGTTCAGCATGTTCCATGAAACAATCACTCACTCTCTTTTCCTTCAATTTGTCCAGATCCTATCTTCTTGCATTCCTTTCTTCAATTTCTTCAACTTCAGACGCCATTTTATGACCACCGAGGTATGGTCAGAGTTCACATCAGCACTTGGGAAGGTCGTTAAATTCAGTACCTTGTTTCTGAATCTCTGCCTAATCATAGTGAACTCTATTTGATTATTTCCAATGTCTCCACGTATATAGCAGTCATCTGTGGTGTCCAAACCAAGTACTAGCATGGACTATATTATGATAGGTGCAGAATTCTACCAGCCGACATCCTCTCTCATATTTTTTCCCAGTCTGAATTCTCCTATTACATTACCTTCTCATCTTTGGCCTACCACTGCTTTTCATACCCCGATCACAATTATATTCTCGTGTCCTTTTCCACATTGTGTTAATGCTTCTATCTTTCCATATATTCTTTGCATTTTTTCATAATCCACTGAAGAAAATGGCATACAGACCTGCACTATTGTGGTAGGCATTGGCTTGGTGTCAATCTTGACAACAACAATTCGTTCACTGTGCTGGTCATAGTAGCTTACCCGCTCCCCTCTTTCCTTATTCTTGACCCCTGCATTTACCCTGTTTGATTTTGTGTTGATAATTTATTTAGACTTCCGATCAAAAATCATCCTCCTCCCGCCAACGTACTTCACTTATACCAAATAGACTATATCTAACTTTGGTCAATTCATTTCCCTCTCCATATTCTCTAACCTATCACGATTCAAACTTCTAAAATCCACGCCCCGACTCACAGAATGTCGGTATTCATCTACCTGATAATTGCTCCCCCTCCTGTAGTCTCCTCCCGGAGATTCAAACGGGGGACTATTTCTTCTCCGGAATATTTTACCAGGAAGGGAGACTAGCATCAGTACATCATTCATATAGAGATGCATGTCCTCGGAAGACTGTTACGGCTGTAGTTTTCCATTGTTTTCAGTCGTGTAGCAGTGCCAACATGGCTAAGCCATGGCAAACATATTATAAGGCCATATCAGTAGTTTATCCAGACTGCCGCCCGCGCAAATTCCAAAATGCTGCTACCCCTCCCCATTTTCGAAGTACTATTATTATGATTATGATTATGATGATTATTATTATTATTATTATTATTATTATTATTATTATTATTATTATTATTATTATTATTATTATTATTATTTGGTGGGTATAATACCTCAGAGACAGATGCCCATTTGATATGGTTACACCTACGGCTCGGCTATAAGTATCATTTGGGCGCACAAGCCTCCAGACCGCGTTGAAGTCGCACGGTTCACAGGGGATTCTGCTATGACTGCATTTTATCGTCAGTAATGCGATGAACTTCAGTATTGTATATTATATATATATCTGTTAATTTATTCAACGATGATGTTTGTGGCATGTACAGGGATTTACTCCAGCAATTTATATTATATCATCACCTTCAGGTTGAGCTCTATTTTTGTTGTATTATATAATATATTTTAGAAATCGTGAGCAAAGGTCCTACGTAATCTTTGGTTGAAAATTCTGCCTGATGACCTGTGTGATAGTTGTCTCTTGTGTCTGAACTGTTGATTATGCTTATTTATGTACCTACCTGAGCCTCCGTGGCTCAGGCGGCAGCGCGCAAGCCGCTCACCGCTGGGTTCCGTGGGTCAAAAGCCGATCACCTCATGTGAGATTTGTGCTGGACAAAGCGGAGGTGGGACGGGTTTTTCTCCGGGTACGCTGGTTTTTCCTGTCATCATTCATTCCAGCAACACTCTCCATTATCATTCATTTCATCTGCCATTCGTTAATCATTGCCCCAGGGAAGTGCGACAGGCCTCGGCATCCGTCACAATTCCTATCCTAGCCGCTAGATTGGGGCAACATTCACTCCATTCCTGACCCGGTCGAATGACTGGAAACAGGCTGTGGATTTTCATTTCCATGTACTTATCTGTAAAAATTACGTTGTTGGTTTTACGTCCCACTCAATATTTTAACGATTTTCTGAGACTCCAACGTGCCAGAATTTTGTCCAGCAGGAATTCTTTTACTTGTAAATAAATCTATCGACAGGCGGCTGGCGTATTTGAGCACCTTCAAATACCACTGGACTGACTTGAAATCGAAACCACAAACATGAGCTCAGAAGGCCAGCGCACCCTGTCTGAGCTACTCAGATCGGCTATTATAATCAGATTCAATTTTATAACCACGTTTCTCATTGAAGATTATTCGTTCATCTGATTATTGAATGAATTTTCTTGACGCTATATGTTCACTCTCGGAGTATTTAATCAGTAGTGGAAATGAATGTGTGTATCGTGTGATATCAACAGAGCATTCACAAACTAATTATAGGGTTGTATCTCCGAAGACCGTAAAAGTTATTTGTGGGACTTAAAAATTTGTTTATTATTATTATTATTATTATTATTATTATTATTATTATTATTATTATTATTATTATTATTATTATTAATTGTTGGCTTTGATGCCTCAGAGACATCGTTACTGGCTTTTCACCTAGGTGACTGTGGTTTGAATTCCGCCCAGAAGTATGGAATCTTAAAAGTTTAACCTTAAGTAGCTGTGGTTAATATTTCAGTCAAATTACTTGGTCCATTTGATCACTTGATTAACCTTTATGTAAAATTAAAAACTTGCTTAAAGTCAGCATTAATCAATTAATTCAATCATTCATTACTCACTGAATTCATCTGCCAATCAGTACTCTGATCAGACATGTATATACGTAGTCTATGGGGTGTTCTAGTATGTGTCAATCCTGCTGTACTTACGTACAGGCTCCATTATTGCAGGCTGGAGATTGGGGCTCTGAAAAATCCTATTGGGATTCTCAGCTAATCCGTTCCGTAATGAAACCAAAGTTTTGAGTGCTTTTCTTTAATTCAGCTGTTCCCAAAGTGTGGTTCGTGCACAACCAGTACGTGAGTTGCCTTAAGTGATATATTGGAAGATATCGTAGCTTCGTGGTAGAGGAAGCGTGGATATGTTTAGCAATGCATAATCCCGTATGAGTTTGTTTTATGCAAGTCAGTGACAGTAAATCAGCTACGTCTCTTGGCGAGAAAGGGGACGTAATGGAAGGTACATGGAGAATATTGAGTGGGAATAAAGTACCTTCAAACGACTTGATATCTGCAATAGTTCTTATAATAAGCCACTATCCGCCGGTCCCTTTATCATATATCTTACGCCTCTAGGTGCTCTCAAGTTACTTTGACAGAAAATAGAACGTATAGAGAACAAGGCCCAGAAATATTTAAAAAAATATTTTAAAGGAAGACAATGCACGAAATTACCGTTTAAACACACTGAAAATGACGTCAAATAATTTCTAGAAACATCCCGTTATATGTAATTAGATTTCATATTTATGAATGGTAATATTTCGGTTCCTTACCTAAATGGTCAGCATAGCGGTCCTTTGCTTAGAGTCTAGGATTCCATTTCTGACCTGGTCTGGTATTTTAGCCGTTTCTGATAAAATCTTCTGGCTCAGAGGCGGGGCGTTTGAGTTTGTCTCTACACATCCCTTCACAAGCTAACAACGCACCTCAGTAATATGCAGTAGTGAATACATCCTTCCAACTAGGGTTAGCGACAGGATGGGCATCAGTCCTAAAGCATGTTCACGTCCACAATCTTGACACAATTCATACCCACGACCATACCAGAGTGTCGGAAAATGGCAGAAGAGTGGTGAAAATTCACTAACAATATGTGCAGGACAAATTATTTGGTGCAGTATTGAAACCGTACAGTGTCCTGTACAGCTCATGGGAATGATATGGGCCTTTATACTCCATTAAAATTACTCCTAAAGGTCGCGTCATAGGTAGCAGTATGGGCGAAGGGGATCGAGCGGCGTCCTGCCAGAACAGAACCCGCGAAAAGAGCGCCTGCGAACAAAGGGAGGACAAAGCAACAGCCAAGCCCCCGCGGAAATACGCTCTCAGCTTGCAGAGAGAGATAGAAGGGGACGCGATGCTGGAATAGTCAGATACGCCCCGAGGTGGAGCCTAGCCTCCCCGAGTTCCAAACGAACATAAGGAACTTCCGGTTTTTTATGCACGTGTCACGGGTGCCAACGTCGGATTTTGGCGCGTAAACAATAGAATGATATTTTAATCCAGACATAGGAAAATTATGCGAGACACACCATTGAATAGAGCGGAATTTTCTGCGTTCTCCAGACTAAAAATATGTAATAACTTATGCAGGGGAAGAAATGAGGTCACCAGCTGTCAAGATGTAACATATCGCTAACACATGTGGATACAGCGGCGTCACCCACGCCAAGAATCGCGCTTAGGAGATAGCTCCACCCCCCAGAGGACGCTATGAATTAATCAAAGGCGGGAAGCAAATTACATAAAAACTGCTGATCGTCGGTCCAGCACGCCAGGCTCAAATGGAAGAGGAGACAGAGGGCTACAAGATGCACTATTCAAATATCGTCAATTCTTGGTACGAAAGGAGCTCTTGTTCTTAATGAACCGTGAACGTTGACGCCCCCGAGCTTCCGGTGGGTAAGATAATATAAGCCGGGCAGGCCATTGTAGAGACAGTTGTTCTTTCATGGGTCGTGAGACGGACACTGCGTCCCGCGGTGCTCCAGTTACAGTCAGAAACCCTTGTACAAAAGCCTTTGTGTAGTGAACGGGAGGCCAAACGAGCCTAGGTGTATTGTTTCTGTGCTGCGTGTCAAACTAGTAAAAACCGCGAGCATATTTTACGAACAAGTATTAGAATTCGGCTGAGAAACTGCCGGTTTAATGAGTCAGTGAAATTCATAATTCGGTATCACCCAAAGTGTTACTTCGAATCAGGGGCTCGAGTCTCGTGAGCTACCCGATTCTTACTGGGAACGCGGGTGTAAACTCTGAAATAGAGGACGTGTGACGAGTGTAAAAGTGTTACCCACTTGGATTACTATAAGATTTCAGCTGTGACGAGTTCCCCAGGATGTCGGACGTGTATGGACCAGGGATGAAGGACTGCACGCCCGCCACCTACCGAGTGGTCATGGAGTACTAAGAACTTCACCATGGGTCTCCCGTGGCGGAAGAAACAACGGCCACCAAACAGATGAGTGATGTCCAAATTTAATTTCTAAGCATGACATAACCCGGGGATAGGATTAGCGTTCTTTTGTAAATATCAAAATGTTGTAAGTTAATGCATGTCCTATATGGAAATTTTATTGATTTTATAATGTTGAAGTAAAATTTAAGGGAGCTGAATTCCCGGACGACTCATATTTCTTTCTTAATGGTTAGCTTATCGTGAGGGTTATATTTTTAATGTAGAATGTCCTAGCAAATATGGGAACAAGGTTAGGAGAATATTTGAGTTTCCCGTAGGGGCGGTTGGAAACATAGTGCTGGCAAGCAGGGAAATTGTCGAAATGTTGGTAGTCACTGTCCCACGTGGTTGTCGGATATGCCAGGGAAACTCATGGGTCAGTCAGATAATGCATGCCTAGCTTACAGATATAATCCGTGCATGTACATCAAGAATGAAGAAAATCCCGACCGGGAGAGGTACATACTGTGTGATCTAGATAGGTGTGAGGGACCATGTGCAAGTCTCCCGTGATTTTTGATTAATGGGCCATAATGGTTTGGAGTGTATTTTTTTTATCTATAGCCGGGGTAAGACCCAGGGGCATGAGTCCCTAATCTTTGGCCAGAAGGTTTAAATATAAGTGTAGTCATGTGGTATGGACGAGGAGCCATGAGAGCCATAGGCCCAAGGGAAGAAGATACGCGGTATGAGGCGTAGTGGAAGGGCCGAATAGGAACTTACGATGAGATGATTGAGAAGTGATCGTGCCCACAGTCTCAGTGATAATAATGAGAAGGGAGTGAATAAAAAGAGTATTTCATGGGAATTCCATAATGATATGAATAAACAAATGAAGCGGGCTGTGGATATGTGTGTCCCCGAGATGAGAGGGTAGACGTGTGAGCGAGAGAAGAATCAGAACGGCCGTGCGAAGTGAATGGCCGGCCTTCCTTCTGTTGTGAATGACTGGCTCTCGCCCTCGCGACAGAGGGATCCCTTTAAACCATTGTGTTAAGACTAACTTGGAGCCCTGGGTCAACCTCGCGCTCCCCTCGGTTGGTTTAAATGGCTCAGCTAAGAATACTTGTATAATGATAATATCACGGTAACTTCTTTTAAAAGGGTATTTAATAAATGAGTAGGGATTCCCCCAGATATCCGGCGAGATGAGATTGTAGCTATTCTCGGTATCTACAGAAACCCACAGTACCTCTCGGTCGGGAGTCTGCCAGTTCGACGCCGGATGATGACGGCGCCCTTGAGCGAGCTGCTTCCAAGCTTGCGCTTTGGGCCGGAGACTGTGATAACCATGCTGTTTTCTTTTCTAGGAAGGGTTCTCCGGTGTGCATGAAGTGTATATATCCATATGTTTTGTGTATGTTTCGTAATGATGTGCACATATTTTTGAGTTCAAACAGAACCTATGTGCACGACGTGTGGTCTTGGTGACAGATGAGAAGTCCGGGGTTTAGCAAAAATGGTATTTGTGTTTGTTTGTGCATTATGCAAATGTGTCTTTTAATATGATATTATGTAGCGTAGGCCCCGGTTATGTTCGTGCTTAGAACAGCTAGTGATATTTGTGTATCGGGACATCAAGTCATCTCACGGTGTGATCGACAGAATAATGTACAAATTTCATGAGCGGTATGAATTAATGAGGAAAAATGAACGATAGCAAGTCGCAAAACCTCAATCATACCGTTATGCAGACGACGCCCATGGGCGATTCGTATTTTAAAATGATTATTATTTTCTTTTCATCCCATATGTGGAGAGTCATTGTATAGAGCTGTATCAACCTTTTTAAATTGTTATTTTTGAATAAATTTGCATTCGTAACCCCTATTTTATGGTTCTTGTCATTGGTAGCAGTGGTAAGCAGTATCCAGTAGGCATTCGAACCCAGAGATCCTACTTTCATATTATAGACATAAGGCTCCATCTTAAGGATTTGTTGTTTTTGTTTTTCTTTGAACGTACCACTTCCCCAAGTGCTCAGGCTGCCGGGCCGGCACAGAAAGTAGGAAGGGGAGCGGTTCGAAGCTCGTTAAGCAATTCGACCCGCTCTTCAATCCAATCTCATCCGTGGGTGTTTACCCCGTTACGTGGAGGCATTCTTATGCGTGGGTCATCCATTCGACGCCCGGTAGGGTGTAGTATATTGATGCGATGATGTAGAAAGACCCAAGTAATTAGTGACATAAAACGCGGAGCACTACCCTTAACTTGACCTATCATCTCATAATAATATGAATATATGCTAGAACAGAATATCATGTACATGCTTTTGATGTGAAATGAACTGGTGTGTGTGAGTGTCCAACACTTGTCCCGTCGGGTATGAAATTAAATAAAACTTCGCAGCGATTCTGTACGCCCGGATGCCCGTCCTGACGTCAACGTCATGAATTGAGTTAATGAGATGAAATGCATTTATTTATTTATTTATTTTTTACTGACTTATTTTATATGACGTGGCTCAAACGGTGAATCCTGCTGTTATGCCAAACCTTCTTATATGTGATCCATTGTACAAACTACAGAGTCATAAGGTTCCTATTTAGATGAATGACGTGATATATAATAATACGAAACGAGAGGGTAAAATGCAATGCCGGCACATAGCCTACACCTGTCTATAGCACCAAGAGGTCTGCTCAAGGGTTAACATCTCCATTCGACGAACGAATTACCATCAACAACATATGTCATCACTCCATGCATGTGAACACTGAGGAGAGGAATGAAACTGAATCCTGGCTTTGGGCACGCAATCTAGTGATTAGATTAGACCATAATATTTAAAAAAACCGATTAAAACTCAAAATACATTAAATGATTTATAATTAAGGTAGGAATATATCGTAATAATTACGCAATTCTAGGCGTAGGAATATATGAAAATATTCTTTATAGCCTGTAAATGTACATTATATTAACAGGCGTACTACAAAGCTCAGAAATATAAAAATAACTTCATTGCTGATAGTACGAATATACTACATATATTTGCTTTCCTTGTCTCGTCATTGTGTTACTTTTGTTTCTGGGGGTTTCTCTGTGACCTCTCTACCCTGCCGGCCAACATTCTGATGGTGAAAGAATTTTCGTCATCGCCAACATTTGGGATAATTGCATTATTTGTAAACAATTTAAAGAAACGTTACATCGAAATATGTATTATAGGATTTATCCAGCCCAGTAGCAAAAGACTAGTGTGTTTGCCTCTTAATTGGAGGCGTTGTGTTTGACTCGTTCGTCTGAGGATTATAATCCTGGACTGATGGTTGAAAATTATTGGCTGAGACTCGTGTGACCAACTGAGGTGCTGTTTGATGTTTGAGGTAGTGGACCTGTTCAGTAAAGTAACTTCGTGCTGTTGAGAAAGTCGTCATACTGACCAGATGACACTTCAATATCTTTTTCTGCTAGTGGCTTTAAGCCGCACCGACACAGATAGGTCTTATGGCGATGATGGGATATGAAAAACCTAGGAGTTGAAAGGAAATGGCCGTGGTCTTAATTAAGGTACATCCCCAGCATTTGCCTGATGTGAAAATGGGAAACCACGGAAAACCATCTTCATGGTTGCCGAGAGTGGGATTCGAACCCACTATCTCCCTGATCAAGCTCACAGCCGCGCGCCTCTAACCGCACGGCCAACTCGCCCGGTGACACTTCAATATCAGCTGGCCATCTGGTTCGGCAAAAGTCATCTTTGTACCCCAAACCTGTTATGGCCTATATTTGTCAGAGGGTTTAGGATACTACGAGAATTACAAATGCACTGCAAACCGTCCACTTCATGGTCCGTATCGATAGATCAAGCCAAAAAGCAGAGAAATTGTTCCATTTAACCGAAACTTTTTTATTTTACCTTTCGCAAATTAATGCACAAGTAGTACATGTTTCGTTTAGATTGTCTAAACATTCATCAGTTGCACCTTTTGGTTTAGGTAGAAATTCTAAATGGCATACGATTCCATATGAATCATAAAATAATCTCTAACTTGTTAAAAAGCCTAACACATAAGATGCAACTAGGAATATCCAGTTCAAACACGGTACCATAAGAAGACAGTTTACATTATGCATTCCAAGTTATAGAAACACAAAAAAGATCAAAGACATTTTCTAATCCTAAATTATAATATGTTTTTAGAAATATTTACTAGCTAAAAGTTTTAACCAAAATAGACATAACTAAGTTCTTAACCTCGCTCACCGCCAACCCTCCCCTGTTATCCGATCCCCTCACCACTTCCATCGTTTTCAAAGACCAAACCCAAAGTTTTTAACATATTTTACGATTCTTACTGAACCCTTTAATGTCTATCAAGGATACCTATCTTGCTCACCTATTAGCAATCAGCATGAGATCTGTCTCTTGGGTAGTTTACGAGTTCTTCGTCACTTGCTTACGTAAAAGGCCGGTTTCAGTAATTTTAATCTCTCTACTAAATTAAAATTAAATCTATGAAAATCGAGGTTTATTCAAGAAATTATTTGAATGTGAAATATAAAAAAATATTATAATTCGAACTCGTACTTGTTCGATAAACACAAACAACAATGATAATTACAACGCAGGGGAGAGATGTACTGTTTGAGAGGCTTTAACTCAACTACCTGATGAGCATCGTTACTTGAAACCACTGTCTTGAGTTAAGAGTGAAGTAAAGAATCCTTTAATCGGCTACCATCTGAGACTACATGTACCATCATAATGATTCGTGATAATCCAGCCCTCGTAACACGAACTCTGGACCCTTGATATAATTAAGGCAGTCCAGTCGGTATGTGCCACAGAGTGGTTGTACGGCATGGACACTTAATTGAATCAATTTGACCTGGGACTATGTCATGGGCCGACATCTAACTTTGAAGTTTACGTTAAAGTCATTGTGGATGATGACCGCAAAGGAAATGGTGCTATAATGGCAGATGTCCCTAATCTAAGTCACCAAGGTTGAAGATACCCTCACCATCCAAATTTCTAAGCTGAAGGCTAAACACAATTAAGTTGCTGTAGTTGATGACCAAGGTTTCCACTTTAATAATCCCAGCACATCTAATGCTAAATCAATCAAAATCAAATAATACAACAACAACAACAAAAACGCTCACAACCTTTTGTGGCAGTAAATTCATTTACATTCGGACATGTCCCCTTAATCGTTAGGTTAACAATTGAATTTTCCCAGCAAAATAAACTAAGATTTCCAAAATACATTTTCTAGTTAATCACTTGGTTTTAAGTATTTCTCATACACTGTTTCCACTGAATTTAATAATTTAATAAATTAAGGTGCTTTTATAAATCCTAATTAACAACGAAATCTATCTCCCCGGAGGAATGGTTCCTTTAACATGTCCCTACTTAAATTTACTGACGTTATTTGATTACATCGTTCATAGACACCCGTTTTGCGGAGGGTAGAAAAGGTAAGACAGCTATTCTTGAGTTTTATTTATTTATTTCGTGACGTCACACCATAAAATTTAATATAACACTGGCAATTATTAACACTGTTTGGATAACCGTAATTATTTAGCATTCAAATCTGCACAAATAAAAATCAGCGCCCAAAGAAAGTCCAGACCATGTCACATCACATCATGACATTTAATATAAGGCTTTGTGCATCCTTCAAAAAGAAAAATCAATAACTACCACCTACACTCTATTTTGGACAACCCTGGAAATTGTTAAATCCGCTCATTATTGTCTCATTTCCGTCACTTCAAATACACGTCTAGATCTCGGTTAAACAAGTTAATGTTCAAGAATGCAATATCATTCCAAACATGTTATTCAATGTAAAAAATTCCAATTAGTTTCTTCCAAAGTTACGAGCTCCATTCTAAAGAATAGAATCTGGTGTTTAACACATTGACTCAATGAAAGAATGAAAGTTACCGTTACCTTCCAAGTGGCGGTCTACCATGTTCGGCTGTCTAGAGGAACGAGTACCCCTCCTGACTTCGCTTGATAGGAATCATATGTTCTACTCGCGTTTTAACTGGTCTTCAAAGAAATTATATCTGCGATCCCGCTGATAAGTTACAAAATACGACATTCCTGGACCAAACCGATTATGCGCAGTGATTTACTTTAAGATGTCACTCAATATTAATATATATCACGAACCTACCATTTTACGTGAAATCTGACACTATTCCCAACTCAAAACATTACACAAATTAATTCCTCGGGTTTCAACGGAATATCCCGGCATCATTTACAGGCTTCCAACCACCTGATTCACAAATCCTACCTTAACTCACATTTAGCAGAACTTGACCACTTGCTTAAACACAACAAAAATCTCGACGACATTAAAATGGAATATAACTCTCAGGATCCACAAAGTTGTACACACATAAACACTCTGACAATGAATCATCTTCGCATAACGTGACCTCGTATTTCTGAAGTGGACTTCACAAAAATGACTGATAAAATTTACTGTTATTATCGTCAGTTGTACATAGTTTAAAACGGACATAAAAGTAGCAATCCCTTCGTAACAGATATGTATCGATCTCGCCTCGAAACTTTCCTTAGTAAAAATTTTACATTGCTCAACACGACAGCGTGCCTTTACTCGAATGAAAATGGGTAAACACGGATGTCTTACATAACATTCGTCATATTTCCGAACAGAAATTTTTTACAACAGATTAAAAAATTTAACTTGACATCACAATATACAGAAAAATAAACGCACGGAAATGACAATCTACTTTAGATATTATATCATTTCATTACCATCAAATGACTATTTTTTCAACACTTCACGCGGTGTTTCGAAATGTTCGTAAGTTTATCCAAGCATTTAAAACAGGTGACCTTTCGTCATATTTTCTGACGCAAACGTAAATGAGTGACCAAACTGCGTCACAAATACACATACAAATAAAACAGTGACATCATGAAACAAATAAAACATGTTGTAATGGTGATCAATCACCTACCTTGGGACGTACGTCAGCCGCTATCACGTTAATTCACCAGTAACTATCCGATATTTATTTAGCAATTTCTGCACATTTGGATTTACAGTTTATTTTATTTATATTTACTTCACCTGAAAATAATGGCACATAAAAAAATAAATACTCTTCACTCGATATTTTCGCGGATCCAGCACGACTGTTACAATAACGTGCGAACACGCAATACGGTACAACACGATATTATTTATAAAAAAATTCACCTATAAGACTACGGCATAAGAATGACCGTCTATTTATTAAATGCACGCTACTTAAGAAAGCTATCTCCATTTGGAAATGATACTCCAGCCACATCGGCCAAAATCTGTGTTCTCTGTTGGACTTAGTCTGATAATCGCCGATAAAATGATACGACAGTACGAGGTTCCCCCTCGAGCTCAATTGACACAATGATTTCAAGATGGCGCACCCATTTTTATAGTCTTTACCCCCCTCTTTCGTGCATTTTGTTCTTACCGACAGTAATTTTACGTATATTTTCCTACCTTGTGAAAATGAATTGAAGGCAGGTTTTCTAGTAACCCAATACTTGCTAAATTAGTAGTGACATTGTTTTTGAAAATATAAGATTTTCCTGTTACAAATTGATCTCGTATGATAGGCACTATATTTTGTTCACGTGACATAGGTTGAACAGACCAGCGCGTCTTTTGCCATTTTTCCACGGAAACTGTTTAGCGATCTAAAGACTGTGTTACTAAGGACCAAATTGTCTCACGCACAACTAGAGTAGAATTATTAAGTTAGTTTCGCTGCTAATTCCTTTTAAAGAATATATTTATGAAACCAACAATTTTGTTGCATCCATACACCATTGACACGTGTGGGTGACGTCATTTTTCTTAGCGTGAGAAAGAGAACTACTACTCGCTTGCCTCGTGCCGTTTCTGCGAGATAGAAAAATGTATCAGAAGCTCCTAATTGCGATTGAAATGGGCCCTCATGTGGTAACTTTAGGACTCTGATTTCTTATGACACAAAGGTCATGTGTTCAATATGGAATTGTATGTCTCTCTACTTTTAGAATTTCTACCTAAACTGAAAAGTGTTCCTGATGATGTTTAGTCAATCTAAACGAAACCTGTACCACTTGTGAATTAATTTGCCAAAGACCACATAAAAAATTATCCATTAGGTGGAACAATTACTCTGTTTGATTGAATTACATATACATCAAAACATTTACTCTCATCTTCAGGAAAGGGAAAATGCAGTATATCTATTGTTAGTTGAAGAAACGTACCACGACACGTGTCAAGAGTGTGGGAATGTATTAAGGCATTTAACCAGTAGAAATAAACAAAAAATATGAAATCTCAAAATTCATGAAATGGTTTCCAATTAAGGTAGGAATATATCATAACTATCAAGATAACCGTGCTTCGCTACGCCTGAGAAATTTAAGTTGTTATTCAACGTTTTACAGTTTGGAGAGTCCACAGTCAGCTGAGCCTGTAAAATACGCACTCAACTCGTACGTCAAAAGGTTTTGTGGAAATGATTGTGTATTTTATAATTTACCACACACTTGAACCCCGTACGGAAGAATCTGAATGTTTTAAGCCATATCCTATTTAACATCTAGGACGTAAAAGCGATCTACTTATGAAATTTTCATTTTGTACGTCGAACAGTAATGGAGGAATGAATACATTTTTAAGGGTGAATGTACGAGGTTCATTCACATCTAGGATATAGAATTCCCTTCCTAAAAACGTTATATTCGTGCCTGAAACGATTTCGGAAGAATGGATATTGTGTCTTTGAGAGTCAACCGCTATCTAAACCCCTTAGGGGAGAAATATTTTGAAGTATACGGTATTTTACACCTAGGACATAAACGACTACAAATTAAAACTTTTTACGTCAAACGGTTTTGGAGGGATGAACAATTTAGTTTACAGACCTAACCTCAATTAACACTTTATCGGTGGAACATTAAAAAAAAATCCTATTTTCACGCATAGAATTATATATACCACTATTTGGAATTTTGTCTTCGTACGTTAAACCGTTTCGGAGGAATGAATTACTATATTTGTTTTCGTATCCTAAACTCCATTTAACTCTCTGAGACCGGGCAAGTTGGCCGTGCGCGTAGAGGCGCGCGGCTGTGAGCTTGCATCCGGGAGATAGTAGGTTCGAATCCCACTATCGGCAGCCCTGAAAATGGTTTTCCGTGGTTTCCCATTTTCACACCAGGCAAATGCTGGGGCTGTACCTTAATTAAGGCCACGGCCGCTTCCTTCCAACTCCTAGGCCTTTCCTATCCCATCGTCGCCATAAGACCTATCTGTGTCGGCGCGACGTAAAGCCCGTAGCAAAAAAAAAAAATCTCTGAGAGGTTAAATTTGTTTCAAAACTTCTGTTATTTAACACCTGGGATTTCATTTGACATTTCAACTTTGTTTTTTTTTTTTTGCCATCATTCCTCATCCACAAGTCAAAACGCACTAGGAGCGTATTGTTTTAAGTCCACTTCTTATTTGTATCCTCGTAAAAAGAATTCAATTCTTTTTACACCCGCCTTCAGTTGATTCCCTCCCCCCACCAACTAAAATAATGCGTGTTTCTTTAATTTTAAAAGAGGTTCCAAATACCAATTTTCACGTCCGAAACATCCTTCGTTTTTTAGATATAAGTATCCTCATACAAAGAATTAAACTCATTTTTCAATTCATTTATCTACCTTCATTGGATTTTCCGAAAAAGAATACGTCTACCTTTCTGAAAAGAATATTCCTAACACAAATTTTCATGTGTGTAACATCTTCAGTTTTTGAGATATGAGTGTTCTCGAAAAAATGTTTCAAACCTTTTTCAGTTCTTTTTACACCCCTTTTATGTGAATTTTAAGACAACAAAACAATACGTGTTCCTTTTTTTACAAGAGATTCCTTATACCAATTTTCACGTGTGTAATGTCTTCAGATTTTGAGTTACCAGTATCCTAATAAAAGTAAATGAACCCCACTTTGAATCCTTCTTAACCCCCCCCCCGCCCCTTAATTGATTTTTCCGAAAACAAAGAAGTAAGTGTTACTTCATTTTGAAAAGAGATTTAAAAGACCAATTTTCACATCTGTAACGTATTATGTTTTTGAGATATACTCTAGACATACTCATTTAAAATTTCACCCCATTTGTCAGCCTGTTCACTCACAGACGCTCAAACACACACACCCTCGCCTTAAGTAAGTTTTAAAAACGAAAGAATACAAGTTTCTTTATTTTTAAAAGGAGATTCCTAATACCACTTTTCATGACTGCAATATCTTCAGTTTTTGAGATATAAGTATCCTCAAACAAAGCATTCATCTATTTCTCAATGTTTTCATTACCTTAAGAGAAAGTTTTTCTAAAACAAGAAATACGTGTATCCTATTGTTTAAAGCAGATTCCAAATACCAATTTTCACGTCTGTAATATCTTCAGTATTTGACGTATAGGTATCCCCATTAAAATAATTCAGCTGTTTCTTCACTTCTTTTCACCCACCCCACCCCTTAAGTGCATTTTTCGAAAACAAGAAATAAGTGTTCCTTTTTTTTAAAGATGATTTCAAATACAAATTTTCATGTCTGTAACATCTTCAGTTACTGAGATATAAGAATTGAACCCCTTTTTAGTCTTTTCTACATACCTCCCCACGCTTAAGTGCTTTTCCGAAAACAAACAAAAACTTTTTTTTATTTTAAAAGAGATTAAAGTACTAATTTTCACGTCAGTAACATGTTATGTTTTCGATTTACACTGTATATTTGCTCATTTTAAACATTTACCATCTTTAACATTTCCCCATAAGTGGATTTTTAGAAAACAAATTATGGGTGTTCCTTTACTTTTACAGGAGAATCCAAATACCAATTTTCACGTCTGTAACATGTTACGTTTTTGAGATATACTGTAGATATCTTCATTTTAAATTTCACCCCTTTTTCACTCTTGTTCACCACCCCTTCAGTAGATTTTCGAAAAACCAAAAATGCGATTTTTTTAATTTTAAAGGAGATTCCAAATACCAATTTTCATAAGTGTTTATAATAGATCGAGAGGAATGCACAAGTCACTCAGAAAAGGAAAGAGTGTCTTGTTCCTCACAGGTACACTCTTCCGAGGAAAAAAATAACTTATTGACATAAAGTTTGTTTTGGGTACCCTCAGGGTTTGCATCTATATGGGATGTGTATTATAGTTTAACAACAACCAAAATTAAGCCTGATATTTTTATTCGAGGATCATACAATAAATACAATGCGCTCATTCTTTTTCTGAGCGACTGTACAATCGTACTCAAAAGGGATTGTATCGACCTTCAGTTTCGCGGGTGCTCCACTCAAAAGAAAGTCATCTCCACAGTACTATGTAATATATAAATTAAAATAACAATGAACGTTCAATGAACCGAGATCCGTGAGGTTGGCCCACGCTTATTTCCAAGTATATAAAAATTGCTTTGTTTTCGTATGAGTATTCATTGAGCTGTATGGAATATTGTATTTATTTTTGATTTCAAAGAAAACTTCAAAATTAAAGTACGTTTAATTTCATATTCTTACATAACAAACATTATTCTTCAATGAACACCTTTACAGTGCACTTGCAATCTCCCTTTATGGCGTCAAGTTTAATAAATGCTGTTTATAGCAGAGAACGAAGTCAGAGAGTCGCTCTTTCCACTGTGGCCGCTTATTGGAAAGCAACCTAAGTCATTGCACAACAGTATCAAGCGAAGCTCTCAGCCGAACTAATGACCTAGTTCAAAATATATATTTGATTCCTTAGCATCCAGAGTGAGCTTATTCACATTTGTTAGTAAGTTCTTATTATCCCTTATTTTAGATTCAAATTTTTTATGTTCCGTGATAGAAAGGTTGACTTTTTCAGAGGAAGCTTTTCCATTAGGATCACGAAGGTAATTAAAATGAAAGATGTAAAACATTATTCAGGGTTGATTTGTAATAAATTAATTTCTTCAGGCTATTACTATCCTTGTAGGACACACTTTCCGACCAGGATAATATATTGGAGTAATAGAATAGTGTTAATGTTAGTTAGACTTTGACGTCTCACTAACTACTCTGATGGTTTTCATTGACGCCGATATGACTAAATTATATCCCACATAAATTATTTTACGTGCCGGTAAATCTACAGACGCGAGGCAGGCGTTTTGAGCATATTCAAATACCACCGGACTGAGCTGGGACTGACCTCATCTTGAGCTCGGAAAGCCTACAGTCGGAACTACTGAGTCCTTGCCGTGAATAGGAAAATGTTTGGTAGTGTAATGGAAGTTAAGTTTGTGTGTGTGATGTGTGACTTGTATGAATGTGGGATGTTTTGTTCCATACAAGTAATGCTTACTTCGTTTTATTGTGCACTCATTGCTCGTAGGCTTAAAGCATTTTTCGCATGAATTAGACGTTTTCCTGTCTTTTTTGTATGGGCAAGTATAATGTCTCTTATACTGATGGAGTCACTGGGTCCTGAGGATCCTTACCAAGAATTTATCGTGGAATAGAGGGATAGTTACCAGGTCACAGCAGAACACAATCAGTTTACATACAGTCACCCAAGAGACTGAAAGAAATTACACGTGGGTCTCGAGACTGTGGTGCCTGATGCGGTAAATTTAGGAACCAAAGAATTGTTTGCAGAGAAGTCAGATTCACAGAGTTATGTATTCTAAAACGGAAGTAACGCCTTGGCAACTTTGTAGTCTAAAGGAGGCTTTTCACTTGTTCAGTTATACTCAACAGAAGCATAGTAACTCAGTCTGTTTTTGGAGTTGTAACGACAAGAATGATCACATCTTACCTCAATGAGCTCTCCCTGGAGACCAGCAGTGTCTGAAAAGTGTTCCGGGAAGTTTTCAACGTTTCGCTCAACGTTTTGCCTTTCATAACCATACTTAAGGACGGGACAGATGTTAACAGGCCGTGCGGTTAGGGGCGCGCGGCTGTGATTTGCATTCAGGAGATGGTGGTTTCGAGCCCCACTATCGACAGCCCTGAAGATCGTTTTCCTTGGTTTCCCATTTTAACACCAGGAAAATGCGGGAGATGTACCTTAATTAAGACAACAGCCGCTTCCTTGCAACTCCTAACACTTTCCTTTCCCATCGTCGCCAAAAGACCTATCTGTGTCTGTGCGACGTGAAGCAACTTGTAAAAAAAATATTAACTTGATTTTGTATTATATTTTCCAATCATTTTCTTAAGGAAGCTCTGTTGGCCCAACCCTGAAGCAACAATTGCACGAGTTCGCGTCACAACACATAAGCTAAAAACGGTTTATCTAGGACTTCAACAATTTTACTATTATAGGACCGTCCATAATCAGAGGATCTACGGGAATATCTTGCTTGAGTCATTCACCTCTTTGCGAAAGCAGCTGCTGTCGAAATGATGTATCTATTGTCGTTTTAATGAGATACTGTATATGTAAGCAGCCGGTCTGGCGGTCCTTCTTAGTAACTGGAGAGGGTGACACGGGGTTAAATGTAGTGAGATTAAAAAAGGGAAGGGTAATATCCAGATTATTGTCAAATCCATGCCTCATTCTATGTCGGTGACACTGCCACTACAAATATTCTCCACGTATAAGCTCCAGAGAAACTTTAAATAACTGAAATCTAAGGACTTGCCGTCCTCCCTCAGTTACTCATTCACTTGATGAGAATGATAGAAGAAAACTACAGAGGATATTCTGACAAGGTCGCGTTCTACGAGGTGGGGGAGCCAGGAGACGAAGACCGAGACAAGGTAAGGCGTGGTATGCATAAATAAAATAGACGTTGACACAATGTAGATGAGCTTTTGTTTCTCTTGTAAGTTCTCGGCTCAACCCCCAACTTCTTGGGCGTGAGAAAATGCACGCCAGCCACAGACTGGCAGAAGCCCGGCAGTACATCGAGCGTGGCATTGTGCGATGATGGATATACACAGAAACTTGCCACAGAATCATGTACAGTATATACCGCTTCAATCGACCTGCACATCTCGTCGGGATTCAAAGTTTTAGTGGTCTAGGGACTTTAGAGCGTGCAGATAAATCTTCTAGGAAAAATAAAACGACTGAAAAATTATGTACTCAAAATCCTTCATTAATAAAATTGCACCGCGTCTTTGAAAAGTATGTACATAAACATCTAACGCAATGTAAATCTGATATATACAAATCATGTTTTTTCACCTTCTCAGAAAGGAATACATTCTATTAGATAGAATGCCTTTCTCTCGGTCCTTTATTCCAGACTGCAACCTACAGACATCTCTCCTAGATTCTGAAGTTTATTATTATAATTAATCATGTACAGTCGTATTAGCACATCAAATTTTATTTCAGAACCGGTTTTCGGACTCTAAGGTCCATCATCAGTGTTGAAATATTTTAAAACATTTTATTTTATATTAATGTGTTGTCACATTGAGTTTTAAAATATTTAAAATAGATCCCTCTTGAGATAAACTGTAAAATAAGAGAAAGAAAAAGTGTAAGAATATTCAAGTACATATGACATACCACAGGAAGGGGTAGAGTATCCTCGTCATCTAGTATTTGACAAACTTTCAGCTTTAAGTACGGGGCACGCTGGAAGCACATGATACTACGTCACCTCATGGTTGTGAACAACATGTTGCTTGCGACTGTTTCATATTTTTTTTATCAGGTTCCGTTATCTGCGCCAGAAATATTTCAATATTTTCGAGGGTATTTAGTTCAAATCCATAATTATCTGTATCAATTAATTTCATGTCCTTTTCGATCCCTAAAATCTTATGATTATTGTTATAAATGTGCTCCGCAAAAGCTGAATATTCGTTGCACTTTATTGCCTTGAAATGTTCTTGATATCTGTGATTTAAAGTTCGGCCAGTCCTTCCTATATGAAACATTTTACAGTCGTTGCAAGTTAGCCTATATACTCCCGAATTAGTGTAGATAGCACTTTTGTTGATACTATGTGCATTATATATATATGTTCTGATATATTTTTCTGGTTCTAAATGCTGTTTAGAGTTGACATTTCTTGAATATATTAGCGATTTTAAAAGCTTGATTTCCAAAATACGTAAATGTTACGAATTGACTACGTTCAGAGATTTCCTTTCTTCTCCCATGTTCTTTTTTTTTCTACATTTCTTTTACGTATAATTTTGTCTATCATTTCTGGGTTTTGGCCATTTGCTTTGGCAATTTGTTTTATTATTCTAATTTCTTTTAATTTGTTTTCATTACTCGTGGCTTCGATATTTTATAATGATTATAATTCATAAATTCTGAAGCGGGAAAGATGGGTAAACGAATTCGTAATACGTGCACTTCTTCCTTTTTTCTTTCCATCTTTCCGTTTGAAATGCCGTATAATTTCTTTGAACAACACAAAGTACCTTCGCCTCATGAAAAAAGATTTGCTCAGCGACTATCGGGCTGGGCGAATCATATCATTGAAGCTTCGTACCTTAAGAAGAACGATCCTACTGACTACTTGACTCCACCTCTCGCAACCCCTGTTATGGCATATACCCATTCTTCTCGTCATTTCTGCTCTCCTGACGATACACTTGCGTTAATGCTCTTTAACCTGCAGAACCCAGACAGGATTACAATCCATTCCTCCGCTGAGTCTACTTCAAAACTTCGTGAATATAGGCCTAATATCTCTCCCCCAAGGACATGTTCCTCTCAATGCTCACTTTTCTTCTGGTAACACATGCTAGTTTACTTGGAGATATATCCTCTGTGTCGTAATCTATGACGAAGTTCGTTGCCTCACTTTCCTGTGATTATTTACATTGACAATAATCACAACTGTTATGCATATTTCTGGTTATCTTAAAATTCTTGTCGGCAATCATTCTCTATTCTAACGTTCATCAATTTTTTAACGAGCGAGATGGTCATGCGGTTAAGGTCGCGCAGCTGTGAGCTTGCATTCGGGAGATTGTGGGCCCTGTCGGTAGCCCTGAAGATGGATTTCCGTTGCTTCCCATTTTCACACCAGTTAAATCCTGAGGCTGTACATTAATTAAGGCCACGGTCGCTTCCTTACCACTTCTAACCCTTCACTAGGCCATCGTCGCCGTAAGAGCCATCTGTGTCGGCGCGACGTAAAGCAAATTGTTAAAATGTACAGTATTTCCCTGATGGGCGTGGCGTTATTCCTAATCGCAGTGTCTCCTCTTTGTAGGAATCACGGGAAGACACTACAAGGAGCGATCGGTAGAACGTCACCCTAAGGTCAAGTTCAGGTACTGACTGCCATTTTATCTACGTTGCATGTCTCATTTGGGTAGAAGTTGATCCTTCTAATACTTCTTAATTCAATTCTAGCTCATAAAAATTACACCAGTTCGTAAATCTGTCTACGTCCTTCCCAAAAAACAATTGATTGAGAAGACTTCCAGGAGAATCTCACATTTCTGATACATATAATGCTGTCTTTCTACAGTTTAGAACCAAACCAAAATTAGAAGAATCACGTTGTTCTGTTTCTCATTTCTGTGAAAAAATATTTAGAGGTATTTACCAGTTGAATAATACTACTTAGGCTCCTTAACATAATAATCAGCATCGAGGCCTGCGGTTCAGGTGGACTCGGGCTCAATTACTGGCTGGGTCGAGAATTTTAACCGAATCCGGTTAACTCTTCTAGCCCGGAAATTGGGTGTTAGTGGCTTGACAATCACTGGTATACACATGCACACAACACACCATACTACCAAACACGACAGCAACAAGCAATAGTAATTCATCCCTCCATGTAGGATTGGCGTCACGAAGGGCATCTTGCCGTAAGACAGGACTCAGTTCAAATGTGCGACACAGTTTGTTCCCAGGATCCCAGTAGGGTGTAGGAAAATTGGTGGAAGAATAAGAATACCCGGATGCAAATACCGTGCTGTTAGGATGTGACACGCCCAGTTCTTTTGTTTAAAACCGGTCGTTCACTATCGTCGTCATTGGCAATACTAACAATGGCAACAACACATCATTTTCAGTATTTCTGGCCAATTGGTTGCGTTATAAATGATTTAATTCAATATACAATTCGCATGGCTCAAACAATGCGAAAACCATAAGATAAAGTACTTTATCCTCAGCGCGACTGAATATTTTTCCTACTCAGGTATATTGTTTTTAATCCACATGTTGATGCGGCATAATTTTGAATGAGTAATATTTGTATATCTGTTAAGCTGTAAACGTTGCTCCATCTCTTAGTCTCACTACCTTGAAACGGTACCGTAATGTGATGTGTTTTTACAGCGTTTGAAATAATACGTTATGTTTCGCTGCGCCGTGTTCGTAGGGATTGTTTTGTGAGCTTGAATGTTATTCTTACTTAACATGAATGTTCTCTGGTGTATAGAGATATTATCATTTCTACCAACAATAATTGCGACGTTTCAGGCTCTGGACGTGAGGATATGATTTCCTTGCATGTATTTCTCAAATGATGAAATTAATACTACAAAGTATGAACATTAATATTACAAGGTAGCTCCAAAACTTAAGATAACAAGAGATCGCACAGAGTAACTTTATTTTACAGTAGATACACGATAGTAGAGCAACACATACGCATTAGAGTTCAGCAGTCACTATTCTATGCTAAGCTCACCGGACAAAAAATGTATTACCCTAGTGCGCACGTACTGATGGAAGGTTAAGCCTTTACAGATGGCGCAGTGAACTAGTTCCATCCTCAACCATACACGTCCCGTCCTCAACCGCACGCGCATTGCCTCTACGGAGCATAAGACAGTAGCGATTAGTGAGACAATGGTGTTTCAAGCGGGAAGTGTACTTCAACATGGGTAGTTGTAAGGGTGTGACAGAGTGGCAAAAAGGGGCAATCGTCTCTGTCCGTACCCATGGCCATACGATGCGTGAAATTGCTGCATTTGTTGGTATTGGACTGTTCAACGTGTCTACAAGCAGTGATGTACTAGACTTGGCCACGAAACACATCAGAATTGTAATCGGAAAAAGGTCCTGACTGAGATGGATCGGAGACGTGTTTCACGGCTTGTGAATCAAAAATGCTTCCAAATCCTGACACGAAATGCTACAGTCAGTAAATGAAGGTCCATCCCAACCTGTTAGCGGCAGAACATTGCAACAGGAACTGCATTCGATGTACATCTGAAGTCTATTGCTCACACAGGCACATAAAGCCGGGCGTCTTCAATGGGCTAGAAATCATCGGACGTGCACAGTAGCTGACTGGCGAAACGTAATGTGGTCTGACGAATCACGTTTTCTTGCCTTTATTCCAATGACACACGTCGTCGAGTGCACCGAATGAAACATGAAGCATTTCATCCTGGATGTGTACAAGGTCCGGTTCAACCCGGAGGTGGATGTGTAATGTTTTGGTAGTGTTTTTCGTATCATTGATTGAGCTCGCTCACTCACATGACCACTGTGGGACATGTAGAAACAGCGGGTTAAATGCCGATATCAGCATCACTGCAAGTTGGTGGAATCCTCAGCGACGTGGACTCACTTTCTAACCAAATCCAGGCGATTATCAAGTCCACGGGCGGAGTTACACTGTATGAAATGATGGATGTAATGATTTATCCAGGGGTGACTATTTTTTGTCCGGTGAGTTTACGTTTCTCATACGGACAACATGTTGTTGCAATTCATTTCTTTAATCTTGCTTTCATGATTCCCCACATTCCACTAGAAAACATTCATTCGATGCCTCTTACATGAAGATAGATCTGTTTTCGTAGTTTTAATTTCAGAGAGAATGGTTAATGAAGTTCACTTTTTTAAAAATTCACAGAAATTTAGTCTATCTCTGCGGCTAACTGGTCAGAAATCTAGACTTTAATCTAAGGAGTCCGAGGTATCATTCTCGACATGGTCTGGGATTTCAAACTTCACTGGTTAATTCCTTCGGCTCGGGGACTGGGTGTGTGTACCGTCTTAAACATTAAATTTCATGCTAGATACGGCCACATCTTCATCGACGTTCAGGTCATCCGTGGGCATCAACTGGAAGGACGTGCAGGCATTTCCGGAGGCCGTACGCCATTTAAAGTTGAATTTAACGAAATATGTTTGAATAAGTGTTGCACCCAAAACTAGAACTCGTTTTTATGTGTATAATGGCCTAAATTTAAGAAAACCAGTGGACGTAGTTCTAAGTTTGAAACCCTGTGGTCGATGAACATATTGTGCTGGCACTGAAGATTTACAAGTTTTAGCGGCATCCATGCTTTCTTTCTATGCTGATGCCGTGTCATTAACTACGGGTCGTGAAGACTGTTACCGCGTCACTCTGTGTCGGATTGTTATTCGGGACTGTAATGTACTTGTATTAATTTCACCATTGCGGTGATGTAGATTGTGATATTTTTCAGAAAGGACGAGATAGAACTTGGTCTAAATTCGCTTCAAGAATCTGAAACACATGTATTGATTTCTCCAGTGCGGTGGTGTTGACTCTGATAATTTTCCGAATAGACAAGTTGGGAAGTGGCCAAATTGACGTTGAGGTATAAAAACACATAAATATTTCACCAGTACGACAGTGTGGACATTAATATTTTCCTTGAGGAGCCGGAGTGGACTTGGCTCAGTCTGCATTGATATTTCTGGTAGCGAACTCAGAACAGTAGGAGTGGATCACATTGAATTGTAGTATGATTTCTTGTCCTTAGAAACACTGCCTCAGCCATATGGTCTGAACAACGCAGGGTAGAGTTAAGATTGTTTCTGATTGCGGAGACACTTCTTATCGGCCGGCAGGTCTAGTCCATCAGCCAGCTGTGTCACAGTTAATAGCGGCAAGGTGAGTTTTGTGAAAGCGACGTGCGGTAGATCGTAGGGAGTGTACAAGAAGACGTTAGTTTCTAATGCGGTTGTGCGAAGCTTTTAATGCTATTTTTTATATTACGGTATAAATTGTGTAATTACAGAATGACGTGACGTGCGTTTATTATGGCGGCGTAAGCAACTGAGGTAGACGGTGAGTTTGGAAGTTAACGTGAGTATATTCCACATAAAACGGTCCGTAAAAATATATGTTCACTATGTTACGAAGCGTGTATGTTTTGTCGTAGTTAATGTCCCCTTTCATGGCTAAGTTGATGCCATAATTTTGTGCAGTGTCAATAATAAGTTCACTTTTGTGGGGTAATAAAATTTGCATGTGGACACTTAAGAATAACATGTATTTGTAGCGCGGTGTTTTACTCGGTTCTGTGTCCATTGTTAGACTGACATTAATAAGAACGTCAATAATAATAAAGTAATCATAGTAATTAAAACAATAATAACCCATTTAAGTCCGTAATTCTTCTATCGGTAATTTTCATAATTTGTACTTATATCTCTTGTACACGAATCAAATGTAACAATTAGAACAAAGTTTACGTTATTGCATAATCTGTACGATAAAAATAGCATGGATCGAAAATGCAGTGGGCGTGATTTCTTATGTAGTTGTGATCAACTTTTATGGTTAATTATTTTAAATACATGAATAGTCTTGTACAAAATAAATATATTCTTATCTATTAAAGTTACAAATAACACAAGTTGCTAAGAGTTCACTTGTTCTGAATTAGCTTTTAAAATTGTTCAACATTCACTGTTTATACATTTTGAGGTTTAACATTACACGGGAAATACGTATGATGGAAAGCAGCAAAGCACCTTTCATGCAGTTGAACAGATCACTTTTGCAGGCTTTCAATGTTTTATGGGAGCACTGGGCATATCTTCTGCGCGGCTCATCAGAAGGAATAATATTTTCAGCTGCATGGGTCTGGGTAGGATCTTCAATTCTCCTCCAACACTGCAAATGTTGATGAGCGCCGGGACTCAGGGATAGTTTACCTTAAATTATTAACAGGGATCCGAATACATGTCCCCGAAATCCTAGAGCTTCCAGGGACAACCTTACACTTCTACTCAGAAGCCAGGCGTTGTTCATCGACACATCCGGCAACCGCAAAATAATTGGAATGTACCATCTTTTCCTCCCATCGAGATTCTGTAATTTGATGCGTTGCTACCTAGCTGATCAACACAGCCCACTCCCTTGTTATATTCTGAAGCTTGACATGCTGACTAACATGGATGTGAGCTGCATCTACCATTTCAAAGTATACCAGCCTTCCTGTCAAACTTGAATTTTTGTCAGTACCGGGAAACAAACTCGCCCCCGAGAACGGCTGCTAATAGCGCTAAGCTTTACACTACTGAGGTGAAAGCGGTAGTCCATGGTGGGATTGAAATCCATTTATTTACCAAGTTTACCAGTATTCCTGAACTCACCAACCCTTTAGCAAACTGAGGTAACATTGGACAGCGAAGAAGGTAACAAGCAGTCTTCTGGGATCACGACAGCTGACACATCTATATCTACGTATATTCCAACTGTTAACATATTAGCGATTCAGCCATATTAAACAAAACATTTCAAGGTAGTAGGATGTGCCATATAGGTTTATATCCAATGTTTGAACAAATCATCTCATCTCAATATTTCATTTACGAATCATTTCATCTCAATATTTCAAACTGTAAAAGGCCAGCAATTGAACCCTGAGAGACTGTTTGGGAAGTCTGGTTCAATAATGACTAAGTAAAAAGTTGTTTACCGACAGACAGGAAATATTGAACGATAATATTCATGGTGATAGAGATATACTGTATTTAAGGCATCAGGAACGCTGTACCGAGAGCCGAAACTGGAAAGGCGCTAAAAGTATCTTGGAGCTCGAAGGAGGACAATGCAAGCTAGATCGGGCGTGGCAAGACGTGTAAGAGAGCGAGGAAGCCAGGGAAAAGGATAGAACGCCTCGAGTACTGTCTAGGGATTCACATATACAACCCTTATAAGAATAAACGCGGCATGAAGCAGGCCTAGCAAGGTATGAAAATATGACGATAACTACTCCTGTGAACGAAATTTGACGAAGATAAAATAACAGAAATGTTTGTAGTAATTTACTGTGTGCTCGGAACTGATCCGATGTGCTAAGTATAATTGCCTTTCTTAGTATGATTTGAGCGGTATGAACGTGGGAACCACGCTTTCGTTTGCACAAAGGAGAAGCGTTTGTATCGTAGGTTTCCCTGTGTGTGGCGTCTCTGTCAAGAACATATAAAAGGGAGCATTGAGTGGGGATGACATTCGCTGGAAGACATTTTTTGCTAGTGGCTTTACGTCGCACCGACACAGATAGGTCTTATGGCGACGATGGGAGAGGAAAGGCCTAGGATATGGAAGGAAGCGGCCCTGGCCTTAACTAAGGTACAGCCCCAGCATTTGCCTGGTGTGAAAATGAGAAACCACGGAAAACCATCTTCAGGGCTGCCGACAGAGGGATTCGAACCCACTATCTCCCGGATGCAAGCTCACAGCCGCGCAACTCTAACCGCACGGCCAACTCGCCCGGTCGCTGGAAGACACACGACGAGACAGGGTGCGTCGTGAGCTTGTAGCGATTACTCAAAGCCAGTATTAGAATGTATAGTGTCGGTCAGCTTTTATCATTTGTAGCCTGGAGAAATATAAATTACAAGGAGCTAGGAAGTAATATTTTAATAAACTTTGATCCAGAAATCAGCGTGCAGTTGCGTGCTACAATTTTTACAAATACTTTCTACATCTGATTAGGAGCTCTACGGAACGGACTATAAGCCGGGATAGGAGTTATTCTATATAGTTTCTTGAGTCATGACCCATGATATTCTGAACTAGGAGTGAAGGGATTGCGCAAACAGGCAGATTAATTGTGTGCGTAAAATTGCAGTTATTGAAGGTACGGGAATCTACAGCAAGAGCTGATTAAGCACAAGACCGTCCTACAAACCAGCACTCAAGCATACCGCAGCACGATGGACCATATTAGGGAAATGAACCGAGGATCAGCAGCCCAAGACGACGCTAGCGAAATGTGCTAAATCCATACCACAACAGTCCAACATGGAGGAGCCGTGAGGTCGCAATATAAAAGATAAGTTTGAACAGATTTTTCTTTGAGCATGAGAGAGCGACAGTTTAGCTTCACATATTTCTCCTTTTGGAAATAAACGTTCAGTATACTTTAATGTCGGACATATAATTATGATTAGGACTAATGCATGTGTTCTCAGTGTTATTAGGTTTGTATCTTTTGTGTATGGTTAGAAGGGTGTAAGGATTAAAATAGGTTCGTTCTATAGTCATGTAAAGTAGTGCTATTCTTATTGGGGAGTAATTTAAGGAAGCTTGTGTAGCTAGGACCATTGAAAATTAAAGGACGGAGATGCTTTATAAGTATCGAATGGGGAAACTCTTACTGGAGTGCCAGGCGACCTAAAGAATAGGAATTTCATGTTATGTAATTATGCATGAGTTTTAACAGATATGCAGAAGAAGCCGAGGACAGTGAATCCCAACGTTGCATCACAAAGGGTTTTCGAAATAATTCCGACAAGCTATTACTTGGCTATGCTCGTGGCATAAACCGGGGTTCGTTGCATGAAGGAAAGAGATTTACGGAGTACATTCCGGATATTCTGGATGGCTGTCTTGGACTGTCAAAAGAAGTGAGGGGATCCATTAGCCATGTGACAAAAACCAGTTATGAAAGAGGCTTCGCCGTGTAGCTATGTATATCTGCAGACACACATATGTTATTGTTTGAAGCAGCGAGGGTAAAACGGCCTTGCTTGTCCTCCAGTAAGGTAAGGTCAATGAACGTTGCTCCAGAAGACACCCAGAAATGCGATTACATCACCAAGCCCGCAAGACCAGTGTGTATTTTGTGTGTTTATTTCAGATCCAGAGGAATATTTGCGATTTGTTTATTGTTGTTATTTTGTTGTGTCTCAATGTTCGTGTTTGTGATTTCATTGTACATTGCTAACAGGGAAGCACGTATGCATTTTAGGGGTTGCGAGATTCAATCCTCGTCTTTGATTATGAGATCGGGCTCATATTAGCTTCAGTGTCTTTTGGGGGTATCAGAAAGTCCTAACTAAGCATTCGTGTGGATTTTTTTATCGCAGATTTAATGAGAAAAAATTTAATCTTAGTTTTCTTATACGGTATATGCGAAGTTTTCTGATGCTTATCTCGTGTACCAGGACGTTTAAGTACGGCGCAATTAGTCGAGTCTGTTCAAACTTACTTAAATGTACAGTGCAGTGTTTATGTAACACCCCACGGAATCAAAGATTAATGATTTTTGAATTGTTACCACTTGATGGATAACAACACTTATTGTAATATAATTGTATCAAGTTATCTAAGGTAATGTATTATTTATATCCATCTTTTATGTTTTAACAAATTCAAATTTTTTAATGCAAATTTTAGTCCCCCTTCACTCACACAAATTAAATTCCTGTCCTACCTACATCTTGAAGAGGTCTTATTTTTGGTTTTTGGAGACAAAGATTACGGACGTTCCGCGGATGATGCTGCTAAACTAGCCATGCGAAAAGAGGACAGGAAATATGGTAAACTGTGGCTTATTTTGCGATGCCCCACTTTGTTTATGGTGATTTATTTGTTTGCTGACTCAGTGCGGTACAATATATTAGATAAATAATTTTTCAAAAGCCGTCTGTAAATCAGCTAGTGCTATAACTTTAGGAAAACTAGGAAATAGGACAAAATGAAAGACTTTGTTGGGCTTAGGAATGAGGTTTTGGGAGGGAACGTCTGTGGAGAATATTAGGTAGTACTTAAGAAAGTAGTTAAGAAAGGTTACAGATCTCTTCACATGGTTATGAGAGTATTTAGGGATTTTAGCAAGGATGTAAAAGAGATGGCGTATAAGTCTCTGATAGTATCGCAGTTGGAGTAAGGCTCCTGTGAATGGGGCCCTCACCAGGACTACTTGATACGAGAACTAGAAAAAATCAAAGGAAAGCAGCACGATTTGTTCTGGGAGACCTCCGACAAATTAGTGTTACTAAAATGTTGAAATCTTTGGGCTGGGAAGACTTCGGAGTAAGGAGCCTAGGTGCTCGACTGTGCGGTATGTTTTGAGCTGTCAGTGGTGAGTTGGCGTTGAATGACATAAGTAGAAGCATAAGCTTGAATGGAGCTTTTAAAAGTATGAAAGTTCATACTATGAAGATAAATTTGGAATTCAAGAAGAGAGATTGGGGCAGATATTAACTTGTTGGACGAGGAGTAAGGACTGGAATAAATTATCAAGGGAAATGTTCGTTAAATTTCCAAGTTTGTTGAACAAATTTAAAGAAAAGCTAGGTAAACAATTATAAATAAATGTGAATATGAGGTAAACAATTGATAGGGAATCTGCCACCTGGGCGAGCGCCCTAAATGCAGTTCATTGATTGATTGATTGATTGATTGATTGATTGATTGATTGATTGATTGATTGATTGATTGATTGATGTAACGATTAATATTCCTGTCATCATCAAAACCTTGCCATTTTTGTTGATATGTTAGAGTAATTTGATAAAAGAGTGACTTATTTTCCTTCTTCAACCGCTTTTCCCACACCTGTGGGGTCGAGTGTGCTAACTGTATCGCACATGTGGATTTGGCCAAGTTTTGGAGCCGGATGCTCTTCCTGACGCCAACCCTTTTAGGAGGTATGTAATGACTATTGCGTGTTTCTGTGGTAGTTGATAGTGTAGTGTGTTGTCTGAATACGAAGACCGAGCTCGATAGCTGCAGTCGCTTAAGTGCGGCCAGTATCCAGTATTCGGGAGATAGTAGGTTCGAACCCCACTGTCGGCAGCCCTGAAGATGGTTTTCCCTGATTTCCCATTTTCACACCAGGCAAATGCTGGGGCTGTACCTTAATTAAGGCCACGGCCGCTTCCTTCCCACTCCTAGACCTTTCCTGTCCCATCGTCGCCATAAGACCTATCTGTGTCGGTGCGAAGTAAAGCAACTAGCAAAACAATGAATACGAAGAGGAAAGTGTTGGGACAAGCACAGAACTCCCAGTCTCCGAGCCAGTGGAGATTTAAACGAGATTAGAATCCTCGACCCGGCCGGGAATCGAACAAGCACCCTCTGAACAGAAGGTCTCAACGCTGACAATTCAGCTAATGAGTCGGACAAAATAGCCACTTATTATCCGGATAAATAAGAAACATAGTGAAAAAATTGACTCCACACAATTAAGTGAGTAAAACATTACAGAATTAAATGTCATCCGTTGGAGATTAACCATCAAAACGTCCACGACACGGTTTTCTAATATCATCAGTGAAAATGCTAGTTTTTATAGTTTTCAAATTTTCTCTTGAAGTCAACCGGCTTTGGAAACAAACTGAAATGGTGATATTTTCCCTTTTTATCTTCAGTAAAATACTTCATTCAGAATGGTTGAATTGCTGTGATGCTACATTCTTGATCAAGGTCCGGAACTACGTATCTTATTCTAGACTCAGTTAAGAACACAATGAGGACTCAACCCTCAGTAACACAAGTTACACAGCCTGTTCCACACCAAGGGTGCAATACGGAAATAACGCCGGGCTCAGTGACTCAGGCGGTTGAGGCGCTGGCCTACTGACACCAACATGGCAGGTTCGATCCTGGCTCAGTTCGGTGGTATTTGAAGGTGTTCAAATATGTCAACCTCGTGCCGGTAGATCTATTGCCACGTAAAATAAATCCTGCTGGACAAAATTCCGACACATCGGCGTCTCCAAAACCCCGAAATATCTTCTTCTTCTACGCGGGTACGAACTACGTCGCCATGGAGATTTGGCCCTGTTTTACGTCCATTTGTCCTTCCTGACGCCAACTCTATATGGAGGGATGTAATCACTATTGCGTGTCTCTGTGGGGGTTGGTATACTGAGAGTCAACTCAAGACCTTAGCGGTCCCTTTGATGTTAGTCAGACTTCTGGTCGGTGAAAAGGCTTCCGCAGCGCCAAATAGTTCCCTACGTTTGTTGCTTGTTCCTGAAGTCAGGAGCTTCCTTCAGGTTGGTTAGATATTCTGGTGAACTGACTTGACGAATTACAATTTTTTGCCCTGTATAAATGTGGAAAATACATCACAGGTTGTATGTTATTCGGGTTCGTTACCAACTCTTATATTTCGTACGTAGATGGCTATGAATAGTTATTGTTCTCAGTGGTGTATGCAGCAAAATAATAATAATTTAATATGATATTGATATCTTATTGCACTGTGTACTTAGTAAGCTTTGTTCGAATTCATTCCATTGCTGATAAGTTCGCATATTATGTGCGACGTTGAAGATGGATCCAAGAAAATTGGTGGCACTACTGGCTACAACAGCATGTTCAGAATTCATCATGGCTGCCAGCTGTGAGCAAGACGTGTGTGATTCTGTGACGCTTAAGTCCCCTGTGAAATATTTTAAAGCTAACAAAAGTGGAGAAAAATTAAGTAGGAAATCTAAACCTAATTGTTTTAAACGTTTACAGTAGCCTACGAGATGAGAATCCGCTGTGGACTGTGGAAGACGTGGTGAAAAATACCGCGCAGCTGACCGGCGTTGTGTACAGTGTTTACGCCACTCGCGTGGAATTTAAACACCACGGGAAATCCAAGTCTCCAGCGAAAGGTGGATGTGTCAGCTCAGCACTCGCCGTAAATAAAACAGGAAGGGCCTAAACACGGTATGGGAATAGGATCCTTGGCGTATTCGATAATAATAATAATAATAATAATAATAATAATAATAATAATTTGTACTTTGCTTTATATTCGTAACCGCCCTCTCTCTACCTGCAGAAGTGTTGTCACGAAGGGATTATGAGTTCGTTTTTACCTTCCGAATGACGAGACTACAATATTTACAACATTCCTAGGAACATTGCATTTTGCAAAACCACTCGCATGTGTTTTTTTCAGCTTTTTGAATTGTGAGAAACTACCACTGACAGTCGTTGCACGTGAGCGGAATCCTATACTTATGTTGTAAGTCCCCATATGCCTCACACAAATTGCATTACGAAATAAAAATAAACCTTGCTTCTCTTGCCTCGGTATTCGTCAGTAATCTGTAAGTTTTACATGGTCAATAAAGGAATAAATACGTATGGTACGTAATCAAAGTACAGCTATGTGAAAGGATGTGATTTCGTTTCATGCTTCACTATTTCAGAATGAAGTACTTGTCAGATAGATGCACGGCGTTAATAATAAGCTGGTTGTGGCGGAGATGGAGAACGGAGACGGAAAGGGGGAACAGGGGACGTGCTCACATGCGGAAGGATACTTTTCCTAAGCTCTTGAGTTGAATTGCAGTATAGTGTAGTGCGTTGTCTGAATATGAAGATGAAAGTGTTGAGACAAACACAAATACCCAGTCCCCGAGTCAGAAGAATTAATCACACGCGATTAAACTCCCCAACCCGACCGGCAATCGAAACCGGGATACTCGGAATCGAAGGCCTCAATGCTGACCATTCAGCCAGTGAGTCGGACGATTAAGGAGTGATAAGATATCGGCGAAACTAAACCATTAAAAATGAAAGGCGTCTATAGGCAAACCTGCAGTTTCAACAAAACTGGGTGCACGTATGTAGTATGACCTGCAGAAAAACACTTTGTGGGTAAGAAAATCCTACAGTTGGGGGGTTAAGAAGGGGAGATATGAAAAATGGGTCCGCCTCTGTGGTGTAGTGGTTAGTGTGATTTGCTGCCACCCCCGGAGGCCCGGGTTCGATTCCTGGCTCTGCCACGAAGTTTGAAAAGTGGTACGAGGGCTGGAACGGGGTCCACTCCGCCTCGGGAGGTCAACTGAGTAGAGGTGGGTTCGATTCCCTCCTCAGCCATCCTGGAAGTGGTTTTACGTGGTTTCCTACTTCTCCTCCAGCAAATTGTACATAATTAAAGTCCACGACCCTCCAGGGTTGGTTTTTCCTTCGGGATCAGCAAGGGATCCCCCACCTCTACCGCCTCAAGGGCAGTGTCCTGGAGCGTGAGACAATGGGTCGGGGGATACAACTGGGGAGTATGACCAGTATCTCGCCCAGGCGGTCTCATCTGCTATGCTGAACAGGGGCCTTGCGGGGGGATGGAAAGAGTGGAAGGGATAGACAAGGAGCAGGGAAGGAAGTGGCCGTGGCCTTAAGTTACGTCCAATCCCGGCATTTGCCTGGAGGAGAAGTGGGAAAGCACGGAAAACCACTTCCAGGACGGCTGAGGTGGGAATCGAACCCACCTCTACTCAGTTGACCTCCCGTGGCTGAGGGGACCCCTTTCCAGCCCTCGTGCCACATTTCAAATTTTGTGGCAGAGCCGGGAATCGAACCCGGGCCCCCGGGGGTGGCAGCTAATCACCCTAACCACTACACCACAGAGGCGGACGACACGTTATTTCACCTAGTTATAACAAATGCTGCAGAGCAGCACGGGTCTTCTGGTTAAATTTAAGTCTGATAAAATATGAAATGCGAGGAACATGCAATATCATGTGCTCATTCTTTTTTGAGCGACGGTACATTATCCCTTTGTTGCCTGGATAGTGAAAAATAATAAGTATACTTGATTTTTTTACCTTGTTCTAATGGAATATATTCAAATAGTAAATGCTAATACTTTCAAATCATAATTTTAATTTTTGGTATGTTTTTGGGGCCTGGTACTTTTAAGTACCGTCAGGCATATAGGAGGCTTCATATTTGGGTAGATAAGAATGTTCACATTTTGGAATTATATCACATTTATTGTCTCAAAATATTAGTAGAACATGTTTTTCATACCTAAAACTATTACAAAAATGTAAAAGCAAAATTTAAAGCAAATGTGTGTGATAAGAGTGAAGTTTCCTAATATTATTGTTCATATGTAGAACATCTTGCATACGTCCTATACAGCTGACACATTATGATACTCTGCAAAGCAGTTCTTTTTTTTCATTGCAGCAAAGAAAAACACTACATATAGTAAACTTTGAATGCGGTATTGACTGCACCTCCTTTCTCGAACATACCTCACATCGACCATGGTTTTTTACAAAAACAACAAAATGATTTCCACGATTACTTAGTCTGACATCACTGGGCACAGAATATTCTGTTTTCCTCCTCTTTGGTACTTTGGTAGACAAGTTTGCTCTGGTGACTTTGGTGACCTCATATCACGTGAAAGTTTTCAGGGAAGAGGAATTTCTTTCTGGTTCATCAGTCCTAAGGCCACATTACACCGGAATGCCATTAGAGGGACTTTTTCATGCAGATTACAGTATATGATGTAGGCATTGACAAATGCTACCTCAATCATTCCCTAAAATCATCTATGCCACCATTTTTGGTTCGACGGTCTAAACCATATACGCCTCGAAGTCTGTCAGCATGGTCCACTCCACCCATGTGTGCATTGTAGTCTTGCACAACAACCGAGCAATCAACAGTAACATAACTTCCATCCGTCTGTTTCCTAGAAACAGTTGTGGCTTCTGTTCCATGGAAATTAGATGCTAAGCACACACCTTTACTGCATTTCCATACAAAAACACTGATGTCCTTCGAAGGAAAGCATTATTTTCGGTTTTGGATATGACTAACATGAGACTCTCCATATGGCCTGACGGTACTTCTAAGTACCTCGCCATTTACTAGCTATATATCCACACCAATTGCAAATTTCATCAATTTGAGTATTTTATTGCATTACAGAAGCATACTTACATGTACTAAGATCACTTGCAGGTCGAATGTAACAATAGGAGCTAAGAAATAATCAATCAAAATGTTATTTGTTTACAGTGGTAACACTCTGACTACACTCCTAAGAATAAAACGATCTCCCGCGTTTTTCATCAATACCAACCTCAAAAATGAAATATCTCTGTTTCAAGAATTAGTTACTTGAAAGTACCATGAGGAAAATACAAGGGTAGGATTTACTGAATAATTCCAAAGCCATGAAATATGAGATGGTACTTTAAAGTACTTGTCGGGCAACAAAGGATTATGTTGCTTCGAACGTGTCCAGTATTTTATACCAAAGTAGTAAAATGACCAAAATAACGACGAGTGACGAAATTCAAGAAGAGGGATATGATGGATTCTCTGAAGTTTATTCCTCCAGTATGCCATGCCTACTATCAAAAATGAGAACACAGAACCCAGTAAAGGATCTTTGAACATAGAATAGAATGATTAATCATATAACAGGAGTGAAAGAATGTGTTGCTATGTGGGTAATGGCAGCTAAAACACTGAACGTATTGTTGTAAATATTGATTTGTAAGTAGGTAATGGTAGAGAAATTTGTAGGGGTTTATAATGTGTTGTGAAAAATTCAAAATGTGTAATTTTGTTTAGTGTTACACAATTTTACCAAGTACTATAAAACAGCAATAATGTAAAAGCTACGTAGATTAAGTCTCACAGATATTTACTCACAGGTGCAGTGGTATAAGTATGGCTTATGCCTTGGTTTAAATTACTTGTCTGTGTCAAAATAGACCCATCTCTTAAATATTAAGGGACGTGTGTTTATTTAATATTAGAACCCACTAACTAATTTTACAGTCTCCAGTGATACCGAGGTTGAGGAAGTTTGTCCCACAGGAGTCGTTTACTATCCGGTAAATCTACTTACACGATGCTCACGAATTTGAGCGCTATCAAATACTGCATGACTGAGTCGGGATAGAACTTAAGCTGAGAGGGTCAGTGCCCGGCTATTTAATATGCTACTGATAGAAATAAGTTGTAATGAAATATCACAATAACCTACTCTACAAACTACGTAATCAGATAAAACATGGCTAGTCACATGGATAATGAGAAATTTGCGATCAAACAATTGGTCCGCTATCGCAATACCTAAATTCTTGACTTCCTGAAACGTGTGGTTGGCCATGTGGTGGTATACTGACCACTTAAAGTGACACTGCTAACATCAAAGCGCTGCTCAGTTGAGCAGAGGCCAACGCGAGTGCGCAAGCATTCATGCGGGCAGTGCGGGGTCGAACTGCTGGAAGGGATGAGTAGTAGCAAGCAAGCAAACGCTTGAGGTGTTGTGGGTTGCACTACAGCTGCCGCAGTTTAGTGGCCAGCTCGTGTTGGTACAATGAGCTCAAGAGAACACTTATTGTGGGCATTTGTTTCCCTAGCTCCGCTCTAGCAGACATCAGCAGGACACAGCCGCATCATAACGAGCTTCCATTCAAGTTTGCGGAAGAACCTTGTTTCTCAATCCAGCTCCCGTAGCACTCGGCCGACCACATGGGTTATACGAGACTCATCACTTTAATGGACCAGAGGGTGACATTCTCTTTGTAGAAGAAGCATGTCATTACTTCAGCTGTCGCTGGAACATGGAAATGGAAGAAAACCTTACTGTTTCCTCGCACACGCATATTCGGTTTACGTGAAATGCCTATCCGGGAATTAGATACAGTTACAAGATATAACAGCATCATTTCAAAAGGGATGGAAGTTAAGTTCTCTTAATGATATTACTACAGAGTCCAACTCGTTGGCTGAATGGTCAGCGTACTGGCCTTCGGCGTAGAGAGTCCCGTGTTCGATTCCCGGCAAGGTCGGGGAGTTTAATCGCTTCTGATTAATTCTCCTTGCTCAGGGACTGCGGGTATGTGTCCGTCCCAACACTCTGCTCATCATATTCAGACAACATACCAAACTACCAACCACCACAGAAACACGCAATAGTGATTTCATCCCTCCATATAGGGTTGGCGTAAGGAAGTTCATCCGGCCGTAAAACAGGGCCAAATCCACACGTGTGATGCTGTTCGCACCCGCGACCCCAGAGGTGTGGGAAAAACGGCAGGAAAAGAAGAAGAAGAAGAAGAGTGATATTACTACAGAGTGAGGTGGTTACAGGTTTAGCTGCTGGCACCAACGCAATGAGCAGGACGAGATTTGTGACTTTAACGATGCACTCTAAACGGGGGGGGGAGGGCATTATTGGTAGATTAGTAAGTAATTCTTCTATCTGTGGTTTCTGCAAATGAGGTTCAGTTGTTTAATTGTTGTTTAAGCTTTAGGAGTAACAATAATAATAATAATAATAATAATAATAATAATAATAATAATATTAATAATAATAATAATAATCATCATCATCATCATCAAATTCTTGGATGAATTATCTGCGTAGTGCGTACTGGCCTTCGCTTCAGTGGGTCCCAGGTTTGATTCTAGGATTTTGGCCGCTCACGTTTAATTCTTGTGAATCGGGGGCTCATCTGTATAATGTACAGACTGCATGCGAAGATCCCTGAAAGTGCCGCGGGGTGCAGGAGGGGGGAGGGTGTCAAAGGAATGTGTTGAGCAGTTGCAAGTGAGCAGACGACCTGCTATTGGCTCGCAGTTAACAATGTCTCATATCGCCCTCGATGAAAACAATAATAATGTTGATTTTACGCCACAATAATAACTTTTACGGTTTCCAGGAACTCTGAAGTGCCGGAATTTTGTCCCGTAGGAGTTCCTTATCGTACCGGTATATCTACTGACACCGGGCCAATGTACTTGAGCATCTTTAAATACCACCGGACTGAAGCAGGATCGAAACTGCCAACCTGAGCTCAGGAAGCCCGCGCCCTAAACGTCTGAGCCACTCAGCCCAGCCTGACAGAAGCATTACGTGGTTTGAGTGCACTGTATATTGCTCACGTGGCAAAGAAATATAGACCAGGACTTCCAGACTGCTAAAGCCAGTTTGGGCGCGTCGCGCCCTCTGCATTTTAACAAATACCTTAGTGATGCAATTAAATGCACTCTCTACTGTACTTGACTAGCATCAGGCTCATTCAACTCTACGGGTGTGAAGCCTGGTGCGCGATTTCGGAGCAAGACTCTGCGTCATGTGGCACACTCCCCATTGAGAGGGATTTAAACATTCCACCCCTAAATCAACGAATTTTGAAATGTATTAAGGTGACCAGATCATATTAACCCAATCTGAATTTGATGCTTGCTTGCTTGTTGTTTTAAGGGGCCTAATATCGAAGGCCATCGGCCCGATCTGAATTTGAGGGCATCGATTTGTTCAACAGGGTAATCAAGGCCAAGAAGTCCAACACTCGCTACAAGTACCGTGGGCCTTTGCTCCTATACAACAAAATTATTCCACCATATTTTTATGCATACCAAAATGATTGTTTCATCCACATTTGCTTCTACACGTTCCTTTACGTCGCACTGACACCTATAGGCCTTATGGCGACGATGGGATAGGACAGTGTTAGGAGTGGGAAGGAAGCGTCCGAGGCCTTAATTAAGGTACAGCCCCAGCATTTTCCTGTTCTGAAAATTGGAAACCACGGAAAACCATCTTCAGGGTTGCCGACGATGGAGTTCGAAATCACTATCTCCCCAATGCAAGCTCAAAGCTGCGCACCCCTAACCGCACTGCCAACTCGCTCGATTGTTCCACAGTTCCTGATAACACAGCGCGAGGAGTTTTCACTTCTGACTTACCGTAAATGCCGGTAGGAGAGCACACTTCTCCCCCGCTGCGCCGGAGAAGGTACCTAGCGATACTTTCCTCTCATTGGCAAGCCACGGTCACCGATGAGTAAAAGAGCACAATTTTGCTCTGGGGTTCCCATTGCACTAGATGTAGATAATTTAAAGAAAGAGCGCGCTGTGTAAGCTCGTACTGGATAAATACTCCAACCTGTGCGATGTCAATCGTTTTATGTCAGCAACGTGTGTGGGCATTGAATTGTGTCAGTAAGACGAAAACACACTATCGTTACGTTCCGTGAGCTCAGGCGTACCTGCTATTTCTTTTCTGCACTGAACGAAATGTAGTGTGATCATACTGCAGCTCTTTTCACTGCTGATCATGTTACTGACGTCATCATGTAACGTCGCTCCTCACGCGGAACACAATTATATGTTATAGCATAGACCTGGCGACGTGACGTGTGGATAGAAGCAGTTTGATTCTTATTTTGCTAGTGGCTTTACGTCGCACCGACACAGATAGGTCTTATGGGCAGTTTGATTTAGATATATATATATATATAGATAGATAGATAGATAGATAGATAGATAGATAGATAGATGGATAAATGTCTTCATTGGCGTAGTTAAGGCCATTAGGTCTTCTCCTACCCTAAACCAATTATTGTACATAGAATCAAAGTTAACACTACCGTAATTAATACTAAGTACATGTATAGAATAGTTAAGGAAATAACCATTACCGCAATACGCACAGGTGATAAATGCAGCATAGTTACACTCATCGAATGCTCACTCACTGAGTGCTGAATGCCACGTCGATGACAGTTTTGAACGTCTGCACAGGGTCGTCACTGCGGTATCCATTCCGTCGTGTAATTTGGGCCGTGGCATGTTGAAACGTAGTTTTATGTTGTCCATGGTACTTTCTTACGCAAATTTTATGCTGTCAGAAAAAAATTTCCATTTAGGGGATGAGTATATTTCGAAGTTTTCAGTGGAATGTGTTTTTGAAGGACATGCGTTCCCCTGGAGGCCTCCTGAAGTACGCGCTCACACTTGTGTCCAGCTGAGCTATCATAGAGGAGGAGTGGCCTGTCTTTATCAGCCAGATATACGCAACGGAAAGAAGTTATAAAGTTGTTGTTTCGACCTCTTTCCTCCAACACTGGCATCCACAAGAAAATCTGTGCGCAATTTTCTTAAATTTCTCGTGCCAGTTGCGACAATTTTCCCACGCTACATACAGGATCTCTCATATAAACTAAGACCATCGAAGCGGCGTCTTACGTCACAATTGGGGTTCTGCAGTAGGGGAGGCGCGTTATAGTTCTTGATCTCGCAAGTAGCCTGCACGTGTTCGACCTGTTAACATAGTGACACAGTTATCATTACAACTCCGCATTTTCATATGTAAATATTCTGGTTTCATCTCAATGGTCGTGTGAACAGTCTTAGCTCTCGCTCTTGGTGTGCAGGAAATCCTAATGTTTTTTATAAAGTCCCTCATTATGATCGGAAGATTGAGCTGTTAGTGCAAGACTAATAATTGGGCCTATTTTCTGGAGACGGTAATAAATGCAGAAAGGCATGAAGGTGACCTTTTGACGCCGTTCTTCGATCCGCTAACTGAAGAAGAAAAGTCGCGTGTGTGGTTTCAACAAGATTCAGTCCCTGCTAATACAGCAGAAGATTCCCTGCTTACAACCTCGGAAGTTTTTGCAGACAGAGTGACCAGTGCTGGTCTTTTCCCCCTCGTTCTCCAGATCTTTTTTTTTTTTTTTTGCTATTTGCTTTATGTCGCACTGACACAGACAGGTCTTATGGCGACGATGGGATAGGAAAGGCCTAGGAGTTGGAAGGAAGCGGCCGTGGCCTTAATTATGGTACAGCCCCGGCATTTGCCTGGTATGAAAATAGGAAACCATGGAAAACCATCTTCAAGGCTGCCGACAGTGGGACTCGAACCCACGATCTCCCGATTACTGGATACTAGCCGCACTTAAGCGACTGCAGCTATCGAGCTCGGTTCTCCAGATCTAAGAGAGTGTGGTTTATACTTGTGGGGTAAACTGAAACAAAAAGTGTATCGAGCAAATCCTCACACATTGGAGAAACTGAAAGAAAACGTTACGAATGAAATATTACAGTAGCAGAACTTTCTCGCGTCAGCCAGAATGTGGTTACCAGTTACAATGCCTGTATAAGCCAGGAAGGACGACACCTCCAGCATCTTTTATAAGATAAGATTTCATATATATACATGCTTAAAGCAGGGCGGCCGCGTGCGACATAACTTTGGCTAAGGCAGCTGCCGTAGCGTAGAGTACAAACACTCGGCGTTCGGTCTTAGTTTATATGACGGACCCTGTATATGTAATGTTCAATTGTTTATTTATATATTTCTATTTATTTATGTAAATAACTGTAAGTGTTTTGCGACGCCATTCTATCAAATGCAAATTTGGCTGATTTAGACCATGTTTAATTACCTAAATATCAAAATAATTCTGATATACTGACAGGGGTAATTTAGTCCTTACTTTCACTTCATGTGTTCTAGTCGTTCTATTACTCAGAAACATAATTTGAATGAGAAAAGTAACGAAATGTCGTTTTAGACGAAGTATTACATAGTCAGCCTCAATAACTTAAGGATAAGCTACCCCTGTCAAAACTATTTCACAAATTGTTCTACAGAAGTGCGATTGAACTCTATGCAACCACCAAGGCTACCGTGTTCATAAATATGTTATCCTATCCGAACAGCTGACAGAACTGTTGTGCCTGTAGTTCAAACCACATGACTCACAATACTGGGCTAATATTTGGAAAGAACTAATAGACTGGATACTGTAGTGGAAGGTATAGAATATAAACGTTGAATTGGTGAACAAAAGTGTTTGTCTGTAAATGGAGTCAGAGCCTCTGACAGTGGAGCACAAATCAGATGAATGTAGGCGCTACTATCGTACTCAACTAATCAAACATAACTTAACGTGCAGATCACACACCGTAGCTTTAATTAAGGACATACTCACACACAGCTTCATTTACGGCTTCTTTCAGAGTATTGTTTCGCATTGATTGCGAAGTCAGGCTAACGATGTGCAATTTCCTGTTTTTCTAACTCCACCACAGTACACAGCACTGCGCCAGCCCACCGGATGGTGGCACAGAGATATATATATAGTGTGTTCTAGTTCCGATCGAAATTAAAGCTCTTACATTAAACGTTGGAATTAAGTGTTAAGAATGTTTCTCTTGAGTACTGATACAATGTAACGCATACCTTACATTATATGAATTAACGCAAACCTTTTAGTGGATGATATTTTAAGAAGTAACAATAAATGACATTTGTTATTTTCAACACCAAATGCTATTCAATTTCATCTAACTATAGGCTGCTCAATAGGTAAACCATTCCAAACATGTGTTTCTTTGTAATGGAGATGGAGAATAATGCGGTCCAACAGAGAAAGGCCAGCTGTTCCTCATATCACTCATAACAATTTCCCAATGGCTCTTCAGAAGTGCGATTGAACTCTATACAGCCACCAACGCTACCGTGTTCATAAATATCGCCCCTGTTTTGCCAAAAGGGCGAATGTTACAATGCTCTTCCTATCCATTATTTCCCTTAAGACTGGTCACGCCTTCCAGTCACATATTGGTGTGCAATCCATCAGAACAATTTTCGTTGAGTTCATTATCTTATTCGCGTGTGTAAAGGAAAATGAACTTTACTGTACCATACTGGAGGAATGTATGTTTGCATGACATTTACCCACTCCTAGAGTGTGATGCATTTAAGGTTCATTTTCCTTTACACACGCTCATAGGAAAATGAACTCAAGGACAATTGTTCTGATGGACTGTATATCAATATGTGGCTCGGAGGCGTGCCCAGTCTTAGGGGAAATAATAGATCGAAAGAGCATTGTAACATTCGCCGTTTTGGAAGAACAGGGACGATATGTTATCCCATCCGAAGAGCTTACAGAATTGTTGTGCCTCTAGTTCAAACCACATGACTCACAATTTCTACAGATGTTAACTCATGTTTTTCTGCATTGTATGGAATTATTGAATCGCAAGCGTCTGCTTTCGTTATAAATATCAGCTGGTTGTGTTTTGAAAACTTCAGTACTAAGATTAGGGTCAATTATAAATCCATGAGTTGAGATCCTTGCAATGATTATCAGATCTGTCCGCTTAGAACCATTTAGAATAAGTCCATGAACTTCCAGGCATACTTTATAAGAAGTGTTTCGTTTGCTCCGAAGATCCGTCTTATAGCTTAAACTATCTGCAGTAGGATTGAATTGATCTTAAATAACATGTTTTCTGGGCTAAGAGCCTCAGACATTAGGTGCTGACCTTCTAAGCTTAAGTTGGAAGAGTCGGTCCCGGATCAGACCATTGGAAATTGACCGTGCTCATTTACAACAGCCTCGTTTCGGTAAATTTACTCACACCTGAAAGAACTCCTGCAGAAGACAATTCTGCAAATCAGCGTATTTGGAAATCGTAAAAGTAATTAGTGTGAAGTACTGTAAGACGAATGAGATAAAATATGTTTATCTTTTAAGACTGAAATAGCATGAACCACTGGTATTCTTTCAACACTCGTAATTTGAGTCAGATGTTCAGAGTAAAATTGAGACATAACGGCGTAGTGCGTGATTCGCACAATGGTTTGGACCTGACTTTCCATTTACACAACGAAGGTTCGAATCAAATTGGATCCCAACCTGATACCAGTGATCCCAGGAATTACTGGTGTAAGCTGAAGAAAGTTAAATAACCTGTACAATTCCACATCGCATAGCCGTGCCTCCTAAAATGGAGAACACAGTAGTACAAATTCCTAACCTGTTCATAGTTGAGTCAATTGATATACGATGGCTGTAAATGAAGAAGTGGCAACGTAGTCCAGACACTCGCAGGAGATCGGGTATGTGCAAATAAGATGTGGGAGCTGTCAGATGGCGCTGTTGTTAATGTGCAGTGTACATTTTTTTTCGCTATGGGCTTTACGTCGCACCGACACAGATAGGTCTTATGGCGACGATGGGATTGGAAAGGCCTAGGAGTTGTAAGGAAGCGGCCGTGGCCTTAATTAAGGTACAGCCCCAGCATTTGCCTGGTGTGAAAATGGGAAACCACGGAAAACCATCTTCAGGGCTGCCGACAGTGGGATTCGAACCTACTATCTCCCGGATGCAAGCTCACAGCCGCGCGCCTCTACGCGCACGGCCAACTCGCCCGGTACAGTGTACATTTGACGGGCATCCAGTTGGGAGTGTTTTTGCTGTGTGGCGTTGAAGTTATGATTGTCGATTTCATCGCTCTAAAGCAAGTTTCCAAAAGGTGATCGAGGTTTCCAGTGAAACAAATTAATTCAAATGTTATCGAGGATTACGTGAATCCTGTGGCGAGAATGCATTACCGCGTAGGCCGGTTGCACGATCGTTCAAGGCGTTTTGTGTGGATCGGAATGAGACTGCGGAACTTCACCACACACGTCAGTTGTCTATTCCTCAAGACGAGATTGGCATCGTGAGTTGTGTCGTTACCGTAGAATATCGATGGACTGACCGGGAATTATCTGTATAGTTTGGTCTCACATCAAACGGTGTGCCACATACTGACGAAATGTCTTAACACGAGGAAAATTGCGCTCCTTTGGGTTCCGCATCAACTCACCGACGTACAGAAATGGCACCATAATGCACTGGCTAGCATCCACCTGGACAGATGCCGCAATGAAAGGGATGCATTTCTGCAGCGGCCATTGTTGAGAAGTGTGCATGAGACTACGAGTCTGAATTATAGCGTCAATCGAATGATTGGCGTCAACCAGGTACGCCACGTCCACAGAAATGTCGACAGGAACCCAGTCGGGTGAAGCTTACGCTGATTGTGGCATACGGCTACGAGGGCGTTATTATTACACATGCTGTGCCTGGGAGACAAACCGTCAAACGTGACTACTATTGCCGATTTCTGGAGCGACATCTGCGTCCGGCTATGCGGCGCAAACGTCCAGGTTTATTTGAAAACGCACGTTGTCATGTCGCAAATAGTGTCAAACTCTTATTACATTGGTAGCATTGAGAGTTCTCGGAACACCCTCCGTACTCACCGGACTTCGACCTTTTTTCGAAGTTGAAGGAATCCTTCCGATGCCGCCGATTTCCTGACGTGACATCTGTACTCCACGCAGTACGGCGCTCTGTCGCTGACATCAACAGAGAACGCCTTGCAAAGTGCCTCAAGGGCATTTGGCAAAAGGTAATGTACGTTGCTGGTTACAACATTGAAGGAATGCAATTCACTTGTACTCGTTAGTTCATTAAATATTGCCAATACTTTGTTTATAGCTCTAGTATGTGTGTCGTACTTTTCATAAACAAAATTGAAACTTGAGATAAGTTGGCATATTCTTTGGCTGGTCAACTACTCATCTTTAAGTTGGATATAGTTACTAAGCACCAATTACTTTATTTCCATTCATGTGGGAAGAGTTAACGTCGTGAGTATCTGCTTTTAGAAGAAAGTAGAAGAACAAGACGCTTAGTGCAGGAAATGAAGAAAGGAACTTCGAAGTTATACATGTTTATTTACTATGCCTAATTTCGTAAGATTACCATCCGACACTAGTCTACGTTACATTACCACCCCTTTATTTCTCAATTTCAATTCTGTGTTCTGAATTATAATTTTAGACCAACAGAAATTTGTCCGAACGGTGATCAAATACGAATGTTTACGGTCGTGACGGAAAACTGTATCTCTCACAAATTACTGCAGTAAATTGCATTTTCCCTCAAAACCGTGGAATGTTATCTTCAATGAATCCCTCAAAAACGAATTTTAGAGCGATATGTAGGACGCTAACAAAAAATGTAAATTAGTATCAGGAGAGCCGTGTTGTGGAGAAACTAAGCGATATTTTGTCATGAATGTGTGTTGTTTAAGTAATTATAATATTTACACGCCATTTGTCTCTCTCTTCACGAAAATTATATCCAGCGTGTCTCATTCTGCAGTAATTGCAGATACAGATATTTTAAATGCGTATGAAGAACTGTCACAATGGTTCACTCTGTCATTACCAAAGTACAATCCTCCAACTACTTAATATGACAATTTCTTAATTATAATATATCTTAATATTCCCATGCAATATTAGTTTCTTATACAGAATACCGGGGACTGTGAAAAGGGACGACGTTTTTCTTACTAAACTCGTTCTGGAAGATCTCGCGAAGGAGTGATATCCCTGAGGATGAACTTATACTTCTGAGAATGAATACCATTCATTCATGGTTCCAAAATCCCTTGACCTTCTCTGATGGGACTGAAACATTAGCAAATATTTGGCCATCATCCACGAATGTTGTTCAACATAACTCGAAATAAAGCGAATGGATTGATATGGGCACTCTCACATGTAGGTAGAACAATTGTCGGACTGCTGACTTCACTGGCGTATTAAGTTTGTTGTCTCCTTCTATCACTATGGAAACATGTTCGATACCAGCTGAGATCGGTTGCACTGAGGGTTTTAAAATTCGAGAAGTTTTATCGCTAGCAGCCAGTGCATTACAGAACTTCTGCAGAAGAATATTTGAACACCCGCCATATCAATAAATCTTATTTTGTTCTTCCTAGCCCATTCTGAATTTATAACGGACGGCACTTCATGAGGATTTTGCTCTGTTTCACGATCGTGTGCCTTCCTGACGCCGATCCTATCTGAAGGGATTTATTCACTATCACGTATACTTATGGTGGTTGGTAGTATGGTACATATACATGAAAAGCTATGTATTAGACGAACACGAATACTCAGTCCCTGAGCTAGAGGAATTAACCATATCGTCCCTGTTTTGCCAAAAGGGCGAATGTTACAATGCTCTTCCTATCCATTATTTCCCTTAAGACTGGTCACGCCTTCCAGTCACATATTGATGTGCAATCCATCAGAACAATTTTCGTTGAGTTCATTTTCCTACGCGCGTGTGTAAAGGAAAATGAACTTTACTGTACCATACTGAAGGAATGTATTTTTGTACGACATTTACCCACTACTACAGTGTGATGTATTTAAGGTTCATTTTCCTTTACACACGCTCATAGGAAAATGAACTCAAGGACAATTGTTCTGAAGGACTGTATATCAATATGTGGCTGGGAGGCGTGACCAGTCTTAGGGGAAATAATGGATCGGAAGAGCATTGTAACATTCGCCGTTTTGGAAGAACAGGGACGATATGGTGTTAAAATTCATGACTTGGCCGTGAATCGAATCGGGAGACATCTGAACCTAAGTCTAGGACACTAACCATTCAACTTAACAAGTCGGATGAGTAAGTAAATCTACTATCGTGAATTATTATTATTATTATTATTATTATTATTATTATTATTATTATTATTACATCCTTACATCCAGGTCATCGGCCCCACAAGGAAATTATTCATCCCTTATGGTCAAGATACAATCCAGAGGTATGGGTGACTAGCAGTTACCCGCGGCTTCGCTCGCGTGGATTTCGTAATTTGTTCAAAGTAATCATTCCTCGGTATTGTAGGAAGATATAATCTGAAAATCCGTAACTTATAAAAGCTCACTGAAAAATTGAGTTTCATTTACCCCAGAAACTCTTTGCAAACCACGCATGTGGTATTGACTTTTGAGGCTAAGGTGAGTGGAGTCCGAAAAATGTATACAATGGACAAAATAACAGGCCCACATTTAATATTCTCGAACGAGGCATTTCACCTCATTGGTTGTATATGTACACAAAACCATCCTTAATGGTGTATCGTTAAACCCGACTTCGTGACGCAAACCTCAGTGTATGGCCTTCAATGGTGAAAGAACCAAAGAACATCTATTTCTTTTTTTGAAAATTTCTGGTTCTTCATTTATGTCAATACTACACTAAGCCCCTTTTTCAGTGAATCAACTGACAGGGAGCATGATTCTGCATTTATTTCCAACAAGACTTGCCATTGTTCTCACTGTGGATTATTCCATGAGGGAAATTCAAAGTGTTTCCACAGAACAGAGTTATTAGTAGGGATTTGTGGCCCCCTCGGTCCTGCTATTTATCCGGCTGCGATTATTATCCTTGGGGTAAATAAAAATGCCGTGCTCAGGTCGAAACCGCACACCATAGAAGAACTGAAACATAATATTCGTCAGAAAATAGCAGGATTCCTTGACGTGAACTTGAGCAAGAGATGAATAATTTCTTAACGAGGTGCCAAAAATTTGTGGAGAATGAAGTCACGCAGTGTCAACAGCTCCGTTTATAATCTGGTAAGCAATTAACTTATCAAATTTGTTTGTGCTACTGTTGTTTGGTTTACCTGCATCTACTGGCCTAGACCGGCACGCGGCAAACGAGTGCGCGCTCACCCATTGTAAAAAAGAAAACGCGCAGGAGTAAGGCATATCTGATCACGCTGTACCGTTGCAACTTCTTGTAGTCAACTTCACTCCACCCAAATAGGTACTGAATGGCGTCGTACCATTTATTATAAAGAACGCACTATAAGAAAAAGTGAGAAAATACATTCACTGTTGGAACTGCAAATGATGGTAATTCTACACTATAGTCGATAGATGTACTAATGGTGTCGTTTCTGGTCTCAGCTTCTATCTTGTCAAAAATTTCTTCCTTATATCTGCGTTTCTTCTGTTTGCTGGACCACTTTATGGGAAATCGATTTCCGCTTTAGCTTTTTTATCCGCGTGTTCAAAGTTTTCCCTATGGGAGGAACTAATTGCATTCCTTCGGCTTCTTCGTCAAATCAGTGCATCAAATTCTTCAAAAGAACTCTTCTTGTAGAGTGAAATAACCTATCTCCCATAGTTAAAGCCATTATGAGCACTAAACTTATTCCACCAAGCTGTATTAATCCATAAAATATTTGTAATGAATAAAGGTTTAATTAGACAGTCTGTGCAGTTAGCAGCCATCGGTAATGAGAGTTGTGACGTAATTACAGAAGAGAAGAGTTGAGGTCTCAAAACTTGGAAGGAAAGCGGGGTTCAAAAGATTAGACCAATTAATTATAACAGTAGAACAGTGAATCGCAACCACTCTGCCGTGTAATAGACCAAGTTGACCGCGGATTTTGAAGAAGAATTAGAGAAACTTTGATTCTCAATTTTCTAACAATATAAATTCTTCTAAATTAATACCTTTCACGCCCAGTAGGTGGTAACGGAGATCGATGGGCTCATTTCTGCCAAAGAATTAATTATTCTCAGTTCGATAGATGGCACCAGGTCATACTCTCAAGAGCAACAACGAGTGTTAGTTTAGATCTGTATGACTCTTGAAGTCTCGTCTGGTCATACAGGAGTAGACGAGTGTATTTATCGGCTTAAAGTTTCAAAAGGATTGCTGATGCACCATGACACTATTTACTGCTGTGTTATTTTATTGGTAGATGGTTCTACCACTTATCAGATTCAGTTATCTTTGATTATATTTCTTCCTGCGATATGGCTACAACGAGTTCAATCGAGTGGACTTTGTTAAGAATCTCCAGGATGGCTCTTTGTGTGGCGCAGTGGTAGAGAGCCGGTCTCTGGATTCCAAGATCACGCGTTCAAACTCGTTGATTTAGTTGGATCCCTGAAGGGCAAGAATTAATCCATTCGACACTCCATGCCGTACGACATCTGCATGTAAGCAATATTGGTGACATACTGAACCCGACAGGGGCATGATCCAAGGACCTTAGGTTGATATCGATCTCCATAATTACGCACGCAATGCTATTAAAAGGAAAGAACGCTGAAAATGATTAATATACATATCATTAATAGAGGTCATACCGAAACTAATTAATATTCATACCATTGAGATAGATAAATTGTGTATTTCAAAATTATTCTGCGAGATTTCTTTGTCTGCGACTTATTGCGCAGTATTATCCTTTGTGTAGCGGGGGCCCCGTAGATGAAGCCAAGCCAACTTAGACCTGGGAGGGGTTACGAATGGGGATTCCCTGTGACACCACTCGAGAGAAGACATCCCTCCTCAAGACTCACAGAATGAGGGGAAACTAACTTTTTCGAAACGGAATATAGGAGCCATCTTGGAATCGGACTGGCCAACTTAATTACCTACGAGATAGAAAATTAATAAAACTCTAATTAGGGGCTCATCTCCCGATTTAAAAGGGATAAATGTCATTGGGACATTTATTTAGAGTGTTTAATGTCCTCTTCCGTGATAACTTTCAGCCGAAGAAAGAATACTGTGTTGTTTCTGCGTGGAAAAGTACTGGGGCCATCTGTTTAGTCTCACGACAGCTCCTCGAGATCGGGACTTCACCCCGTGTGGTAGGGGAAGCAGAACAGATTTTAATTAATTTAAAGAGATTCACCGAAGGATAATTGAGTGGTCATGTCTCAATCGCACCAACTAGATATTGGTCACCGGTCACCCGCACTATTTTACCTCGAGTACGCCGGGAATAGGCGCTACGCAAATTAGGGGAAGGGGTACCGCTCCCTAGTAAAAACTACTGCAGGACGGGACAAGCGTCAGTCCGGGTTTGCGGTTTATTGACGGCGCAGCTACGCTCCGTTGAGCCCTCGTTAGGTCTTTGTTCAATAGAAATTAATTCCTATTTAAGGTGAAATAATCCAATTTGCATAAACAGTGTTTAGTTGATCTCTGTGACGCCAGTGTTAACTTTTTGGAAAACCGTGACGTGAAAAGTCATATTATTATGATTACTATAATATAAGAATCTTACGTAGTCGCATAGGAGATCGTGACCGGACGTTCACATTGAACGCTGTTAACCGGAGTGTGATTTAAACAGTGTCGTTGTGTCTGTGCAGGATTAAGTGTTAGCGGCTCCAACATCATCAAACAATGGCTCAGCAACTTCAAGATGGAATATTAATGGAAATCATCACCGTGGTACCCATGGAGGAGGAGTAAACTCAGGATGGACTTCCCGAGGTGACGAAGGCATCATCATGTGATAGAGATGAGTACAAAGTTCTAATATCTGGCATGCATAGAAGGGATGGGAATATTTATTGTAAACTGACGCTATAAGGGATTTAAAGATGTAGTCCTGTGGAAATAGAGCGCCGGAATGGGCGCGTAGAAATTAATTCTTAGCTTAGGAAACCGACTACAGGTCTGAGTAATCGAGTGTAAATAATTAAGGGAATAGAATACTTTAGCTTGGCTTAGGATAGTGATTCATTCAATTATTTCTTTCTTGGGAGATTCTGTTGTTTATTTGCGTCAGAAGACCAGTAAAAATTAGTTTATGGGAGTGCAGTGAGAGTAGTTATTAGAGTATTCATTAATTTGATAAGTGCATGGTATATAAAACGGTAAGTACTGCGGTATGCAAAGGCACGTCACTACGAGACCCAGCGGCCAACGTGACAACCTCAAAATTTCCACACTTTGAAATACTTAGATAAGGAGTGATAAGTTTAAATTGATTCTGTGATTAAATATGCCAGGAAGTGATCATAATAAGTGTATTAAACATCGATTCGGGTGAAAAGTAATTAATTAATGCATGTATTGCCGTGTGACGATAGAGTAGCCGTGTGCCGACCATCGATTAATTAGCAGTCAGTAATCAGATGTTAATTGCCGCGCGAGTGCTTAATTGTGTTGTAATTGCTGTATAGATTCCGCGCGATGGCCACGTATAAGTAAGGTAGCGGGTAAGCTATGTAGAACGACGATAATAATAATAATAATAATAATAATAATAATAATAATAATAATAATAATAACAATCGGGCAAAGATTACCATTATGAGACGGGAATCGCGTTGTAGGAATGATATGATACTGCTGGGTAGATGTGTGTTTATTTTAAGGTGAGTTGCGCGAGTCATTTTAAGACCGCAGTTTATTGTGGAAGTACGTCCGAGTGATGTGTTACAGTTTCCTTTTGAAAGGGAATGTTACGCCTGTTAATGTGGGTGTTGACCTCTAGGGGAGGGTGAACCACCGTCTGGCCTTGGCCCAGCGTGTATTTTTTGTCTGAATGTCCCGTAAGCGGAGGAAGGAAGGACGTGGCTGTTAAAAGGGAAGTTGGTTTCTTTGAACGGCGGAATAATGTGATCTACCTAACACGGCAGAGCTGTGAAATAATTAACACACGACCCGGCCGATGATGGTAATGTTTGCCAATGAATCGTTGTTAATTGTACGAGTATAATTAGATAGGGATTACAGGACCCTGCCTTCATCGCAAGAGGTTGTCAGTTTGATGCTCAACGTAGGCATTGGAGGCCTACAGTGTCAGAAGGAAGATCAAGTGCCTTTTACGTGTTTTTCTTGCATATCATGTACCATGTATGTGTTTTTTGTGTCATGTGTGGTTGTACATAAGGTCAGTGGTGGTTCTGTCCATCAGCTCGACGATGCCTAGAATAGCGAGGGTCGGTTCGATCCCAGGTGTTGTATCATATGTGTGTATTTTCATTTTTTTTGTAATTTCATTGGGAAATCTAGGTCTTTATTAGAATAGGGATTGCTCAGACGTGTGGTCGGACGCATGTTAGTTTATGTGTTAGCGATAATATAGCCTCAGTGTTATGATAAAGTTTCCATTCGCTATATGTCACGATACATCGCTTCGCGATAACATACTCGTTTCTATCACGTATAACGGACTGAGGTCCATAAACAACCTACAACAAATATTTGTAAATTTTAATGTAATTCATTAGGGTAATTTAATGCATCATTTCCCATTATCATTAAGGTTCAATAAACCGGTCTGTGAGTCATATATTTTAATTCGAAGGTGTTCTCATTTTTAGTTATATGCCCCGCTTCTCCTCCCTTGTACGCCTCTAAGCTTTACTTTTGTTCAGCGCCTATTTATTTCTTACTTCATGACCTGTTAGCGAACCTGTAGATCTCATGCCGGTGCCAGTTAGGTAGGGGCGGGTGCATATACAAAATGACGGCCCAATGTGGGACGTGTTTTACTGTTAAATAGGCGCGTATATTTATATTATCTGACATTTCCACGTGACGCGCACATATACAAAATGGCACGTCCAACGTGATGCCAGATAAAAGGGCGTAAGTGAACTGTGGGGGCTCGATATGTCCGTAAATAAGGGCTACCCAGATGTAGGAAATGTAGCGCCATATAAAATGACATCTAATGTGTGGCTATATAAAATGACGCTCCAGGTGGGACATGTTTCACGGTTTAATGAGCGTATTTTAATGTTTACTAGGCGCATAATTATCCCACATATCGCATACCATTAATGCGAAGATAGGGGCGGGTGCAATACTTGTGTTTACATGACAAAATTTGTTGCAAAGGAAACTCTGTCATAGATCACCCATCAGAGATCAATGTATCTGCCACATGGTGGAGAAAAACGGAACATCGATATTGACACGCAGGCAGCGTATGCGGCGTCGAATCAACATTTTTCCATACACTACCTGAGGCATTATTATTATTATTATTACTATTATTGGTATAATATCCAGAAAATTGAACATAATGCATAATAATGTTTTTTGATTTAAGTCCCACTAAATACTTGTGAAGGTTTTCGGAGACGTCGATGTGCCGGAATTTAGTCCCACAGGAAATTTTTACGTTCCATAAATCTACCGCCACGAGACTGGCTTATTTGAGCACCTTCAAATACCACCGGACTGATCCAGGATCGAACCTACCAAATTGGGGTCAGAAGGCCACCGCCTCAATCATACGAGCCACTCAGCTCAGCAAAACCACTGCCGGTTTCAGTTACATGGTAACTAACTTATTCAGAATAATGCAATAATGGCCAGTAACCTAACATATAGATTTATATGGAACAAGTGTCAGGATGACCTGTAATCGCTGTGCTGTTTTTAGGAATACTCCCACGAGGAAATCATCCAACCTCAAGGTCGTTAAAGCAGAATATTGTTGACATTGTAAACGCCAGATCACGCCTGCAGTAGTTTGCATGCACAATGCTGGATGCCAATGGAAATCCTTCTCCACAGAAGAACTATGAAAAGTAGCGCGATGCGAAAAGCACTGGAAGGTGACGTATTATATTTTCGAAATTAGTCCTCATCAGCTCATGAAATGATTAAAGCAAATTTTAATCTACACCATGAGCAGCGAATGAAAGAACGAGCCACTGCACTGATTAAAAATCCGGTTTGATCAGTTTGAGAACTCAGATGGTTATCAACTTCTGAAATGTAATTCCTATATCTAATACATCTCCTTATTCAATTACAGATGCTTCTCTTCGTCCACCCTGTGGACAAGGTCTTCCATTAACCGCTAATATATTATATGTGAAGTAGGTGAGTGACGCCTGGTGGTGTTGATAACATCGTATTTTCCGTAATTTGAGGTGTTATGTGTTCCTCGTCAGCAAGGATATCTAGAGAAGGGAAACCACATCTTACCACCAGTAACACACTTTAAAGTAGAAGAAAGTAGAACTTAGACTATACTATTCACTCCAAATGCCATAGCTGCCAGTAATATTGTAACTCCGCTTTCAGTATCAGAAATGGTAGGGCCGGAAAACAAGAAACTTCACAATAGTGAGCAAAAACCCAATGCTCCTGCAACCAAGGTAATATTTGAAATATTACTTGGTAAAAAAAGCTGAAAACCCAAGAATACTCTGACAAGTACAATGAAATGTACCTTTGAATAATGTACGTTAATAATTATGTTATAGGTTTTGCATCCCAGTAACTAAATATAACGGTTCATGGACGCCGAGGTGATGGGCTTGTGTACCTCACGAGGTCTTCTACATGCCAGTAAATTTACTGACACAGGGCTGACGCATTGAGCACTTTCATATAGCACGGGACTAAGCCAGGATCGAACCTGCCAACTTCTGTTCCGAAGGCCAGCTCCTTAACCATATGGGCCACACAGACCAGCGTACACACTTGTATGTTCTTTGTTTCAGCGGCTTAGAACAGTGATGTCCGCTCCCCCGAGTTCTTCGTCTGTCTGAAATCTGTGTAACCGTTCGTATTGCTGCATTGTTTGTACTGATCTATACATTTATAATAAAATAAGGATAGGACCGGCATCAAATTGCACGATCACAAGAATGTGTAACGAAAAGCTGCATTAACGCATTTTTCGGAACTACTGTAGGTGATGTTGACCTGGATCGCTTGATGTGGCTGCTCGTTAACGAGGACAGTGAATGTTCTGTACGTACATACGTAGGTAAGTGACAATGTGAAAAAGAGAGAAGAATTGAATTGAATTTGAATTTATTGAGGATCTACATGCCACTGAGGCTGAAAAGCTCCTTTATGTAGCGTCTTCGTAAGAATGAGAGTAATGTAAAACGTATAGGGAGTCATTTTATTATTCAGACGTCCTGATTTTTGAAAGTTAGCCTAGGGACAGAAATTTCTTATTTCCATAGTCTTAAACCCATATGTATCGTATTCACAGTAGTAAGATGCTGAACATGTATTGACTTCAATCGGTTTCATGTTAAGAATCAGCGACAAGGTATAACATACATGACAGTTTCATATGCTGCTGGCATGATTAATTCAACACTTGAAGTAGCGGTGAGTGGACAGTTCGGCATTACCTTTTAAGTAGTACATTAACTGGACTGAATAGAAACAGTAGCTTTAAACTTTCCCTTCGGGATATGCATTCCTACTACTTAGAATTATTAGTGTAGCAATCGGGTGGGTTTAAAGGAGCGGCAGGGCCTCACGTCTGGGACAGGTATTTGTGAAAGGAACAAATTCCTAAATATATAAAATATATTTTTCAATCTTTGCACTCATTAAAAAGAATAACAATCATAAGTAAGAAACTACACATATATAAAGGCTATAATAAATAAATAAATAAATTAATTAATAAGTAAGTAAATAAATAAAACGCACAAATAATTTAAGAATTATAAAATATTAATTTGATTACAAAAGTTTAGAAAAATGGGGAAACCAGCCTTACAAATTTTGCGTGCCAGAAATAAAGACTATAAGTCCAAATTAGTTGCATTTCAGGGCGTAAGACTGAAGTTTTAAAAACGGAGACAGTCTTAATTGTAGAGGGTTTGAAATTAATAGGCATACACAAGTTATTTCAGGAAATTGTATTTTAGACATGATATAAGCATTTTTGGTTTATGCCATGTCAAGAAATTAAGGTGAAATTATTTACATTTTTCAGAGACGTACTATTATAATTATGTAATATAATTATACATATCATGTATAATAATAAGTACTACCATCAGCACAGTTAATAAGATGGCTTTCATATTTTATAAAGATTATGATTATAGTTTCGCAGAGAATTTTGCTCTTCGTCATCAGAAGAAAATCTCGACTGTTCAAGAGGAAGACCTCTCCAAGAATGAAAGTTTGAATTTAGACGTTACTAATAGAAGTGTAAGTGGTACGTTCATTCGTCACCAGATGGTTCACCGTACGCGGTACAGCGCTAGCATTCGAAGCGGAAGCTGACGGCACCATCAGGATCAGTCTGAGAGGGGGTCACATAACAGATGTACACACATTATGTAAGTATGACAAGGACACAAGAGTGGATCTGGTGATAAGAAACGTGAGAATTTGGAAAACACCGAAACGAGATAACAATAGTGAAGGGATAGGGAAGGGAAATACTTACGTAAATACTTAATGCCTGGCATCCACAGATTACTTAATTGATAGTCAGTGTCCCTGTTGACATTGTTAGGATTTCTACGTATTTTCACAGCTCCCCGTATAATCCTGGCCCTGTAGTGTCTAGTGTGGGTAAGAGCTCGAGAGTCTTGGAACACGACACCATGATCCGACGATAGGGTGTACTCATCTAATGCTAATTTTTCTGGCCGGTGTAGACGAATATTTCGTTCGTGTCCCTTGATACGAGTACCAATAGACCCGCATACCTGGCCAATATATAGCTTGCTGCAAGTATAGAGAATTTTTTACACCCCGGATGTAAAAGTGGGGGCAATTTGTCCTTGGTTTTACCTAGATTGTGAGCAATTTTAGTGACGGTGCCAAATACGGCTTTTATATAGTGTTTGCGGAGGACCTTGGCAATTCGATCTGTGGTCTTGTGAATGTAAGGCAGGTAGGCAGTTCCCTTCACTTCTTCCTGTGAGCTTGCTTGGCCGTCCCACTGGGATTCAGTGCGCTATGAATCTGCACATCGCTGCAACCATTATCCTTGAATGTTACGTGTATTTTACTTTTAATAATCGTTTTCTTGTGATAATTGTGGAAAAAAAGCATTATCTTAGACCAGGGCCTCTCAGGGTGCATGCACTGTGTACGGTGCAAAAGACGACTTCGGTTGGATGACCAGAGTGCAGCCCCCACTCCTCGATTTGGAGCAATAGCGCTGTCTTTCTCCTTCCCCACGCCTGTCTCGCACGCTCCCCCTGTCTCCCTCTTCCTCACTTGCTCCATAGCGCTCAAAATCCGAGCCGAGTTGAGCCGAGTTGAGCCAAGCTTAGCAGAGTAACCCAGAGACGAAGCGTTGGTCCTAGCCGAGCCGAGCCAAGCGGGACCGATATGCAGTGCACGGAGCTCTTGCGCCTAGATTTGCACGCGTGAGATTTTGGGCGTTTGAGAGGCCCTGTCTTAGACTGTGACGAGCTGATATTTACTTTTACTTATACTCTTACTCCCCGGCACGGAAGAATTAATCCAAAAACAAACTAAGGGTGACAGAGCAATACAATGTCTGATAAGGGAAAACATAAATATGGACTGGACGCAAGGGTTCCATTTGGCACGGTAGAACTGATACATTCAGGTACTTCAAAAGAGTATTCCAGTACTGACGCTCGATTACTCCCGCATTGGGAACTTCCAAAGATTCCTGTGATCAAATAATAACTGGTATTACCTCCGTCGAATTCAAGAGCTGTTCTTACACTACGTCATCGGCCGAAGGAAATATTAACACAGAACTTTAAGAAATAAGAAAACGCCCAAGAAAAAAGCAAAATATATGGATTTAATATCACAAGAGATCACAGAGAATGATATAAGAAAATTTACCTAATGGGACACGAGTGCCTAATGAAAACAGGGTACAAGCCCAACCTCAACTGTGAGCAGGAGGGAGAAAAACAAAATCCGAAACAGTAAATGATGGTGAGCAAACCGAGGGTAAATTACTCGAACATCCTAATTTTATTTCCTAACACCTGCATTCAGGGACGCATGACCGAAAGGTGAAATGGCTGATACTTCCTTAAATGACAAAATGTTTCCAACATAATTTGATTGAAACCGCGAATGTCTTATTACAACGTTTAGAGAACAAGATTGCTGACACTTTAACTTGAATGCTTATAAAATATCTCCCTCAATCAGGAGAGGATTTAAGAGTCGCTTCCAGTGATTCATATTTTAAAGAGTTCCTACATCCAGAATACGTCAGCCATGGCAATCTTCCACATTCACACCCGAAGAGAGAGAATTTTCGAGTGGCCACAAAGTGCCAATGACAGTTCTCAGTAAACTGAGCCACTCTTTATGTTGTGGCTGTTGATTGTGCACTGTATGTGCCACCTTAACAGTTCAGGAAGTGGGACCAACCACGAAAAATAAAATTGACCATGGCAAATGTTCTCAAATTCTCCGCCGAATAGAGCGAAGTAGTGTGTAGACAGTGTAGGCTATTTGCAGGGTAAACCGCAGATCAAGTTTGAGGCGCCTTTGTGTCTCTATGTAAATTTGCTCCCATTCATGTTCCATTATTACTCCAAGAACTTGTGAATTCACGTCAATAACTTTATTTTACAACGTACCGTCCTACCTCTATTTCTATTGTACTGATAGATGACGCTGATTTTCCATTATGTTTCTAGATTCTTTTATTTGACCGGGCGAGTTGGCCGAGCGGTTAGGGGAGCGCGGCTGTGAGCTTGTGTCCGGGAGACAGTGGGTTCGAAACCTACTGTCGGCAGCCCTGAAGATGGTTTTCCGTGGTTTCCCATTTTCACACCAGGAAAATGCTGGGGCTGTACCTTAATTAAGTCCACCGCCGCTTCTTTCCACCTCCTAGGCCTTTCCTATTCCATCGTCGCCATAAGACCCATCTGTGTCGGTGCGACGTAACGCCACTATCAATAAAAACTGTTAGGGCTATATCTTTCTGTTCCTTGATTATTCTGTGATATCTACTAACAATATAATGGATTCCAGGTGCGATATGACTGCTTTTCTATGTTACCATCATATTTTCACAAGATATAAAGATGGTATATTCAACGGATCGTGCTGGCAAACGGGCTTCAATTATGCATATATCCCTCTGAGGCATCGTACTTTTCTGTATACTACTTTTCTGGCTTGGATAACCCTTGGTTGGTTCACCTTTATCTTTGGAAGCCTAATCGTAATTAATTCCCTCTGTTTTGGACTTTCCCGCATTTAGAAGCATGTTACATCGTTATAGACTACCTATTTTACTCTTGTGATTTACTGTTCCTTATAACACTTCTCGGTCTATTCTTGTGCGATTTGTTTGGTTGTTGTGCTGTGATATGTGCCTTCTGGTGGTGAATCTTCGGGTAACCTATGACGAGGATTTATTTAAGCCCGGCTCTTGGCCCGGTAAGGAAAATGTCTCATAGCCCGTTTTTTAAATACATATGTGTAGTAGTATTTATCGTCGAAGCTCGATGCTGTGAGACACTGGAGTCTTGATTTTTTAAAAATATGATTTTCAGCCTGTCTGTGTTACTACACGCTGTTTTGGGTGGTAGTTCTTGGGCAAACCGATGGCTGAATCCATGGAAAGTGACATGTGTACCCGGATTTTTTTATGGCACATGAGTCTTGAGGTGGGATTGTATGTTTCGATGACTGCGGGATTATAATGGATCGGAACGTTTATTAACGGAAGGAAGAAAGTTTAATTCATTTTTCTTCCGGGGGATTTCTTTTTCTTTTCTGCTTGTGTGTTTGCTTTTCTTCATTTTGGTTCCCTCTTTGTAATCTCGTTTTGTTAATATTTTGTGTGGCTCCATAGCGACCAGCTGTTTTACTTTACCTCATGGGGACGCCATGTCTGTTCGGACACCTGCGCGAATCACTTTCTTTTCTTGCCTTTGTATTTATGTTCTTTGGTGACGTCCGCTTTCTCTTAATTTTACCTTAACTTTTATTCTCAAGAGGAGTGTTGTAGAACTGGATTTGTAATTTTGGATGTGGGCGTGGCTTCTCAACTAATCGGGGTCGATTTTGTATTCTGAATCTCGCGTAACGAGATAATTATTATGTAAACTAGTACCTTTACCTCAAATCTGAGGGCCTGGGTGAATGAGATTGAACATCAGTTTTCCGCAGACGTGATAAAATGATGTGCTATAATACCACTCTACGGAGCTAAATGATCAAACCAGGTGTTAATAGGAATTGTTAACAAAATCTGAAAATACGTTCCATTGTACTATGTGTCCGGATTTAGGTAACAAGAGTATGCCTTAATTTTATTCATTATATTTCCTCCTGAATTTTCGACTTAATAAACCTATGTGTTACTCTTTATTCCTTCTTTCATTTTAGTCAGTAAATGCCTGTTATCACTTGGTATCTCTGGTGGAGGAGAAAGGGTCTAACTTCTGACTGTATTACGTCTGTTATGATCGGGGATCTATTTAAGGCCTATATGAGGAGATCGTACAGCACTTACGCGCTCGTATCTCTGTCGGGTTTTTGTCATGCTACCTCTGCGTTTTAACTCTGCTATCTGTTTATGTGTTTACTCGGGGCATTGGTGTTGGGTGTGTTTGAAATTCCACGCGTGGCAGCACATCGTTCCAAGTGATATTAAGAGATGGCGCACCCAATAAATGCAAATGTTTAGGCTAAATACAGGTAAGCCGTATTTACATGTCACACAAGTAGGCGTGAGTGTATAACGATGTGTTCGTACTTGATGTGTCAATATGCTAGTACATGTGTTCTTTCGATTGCATAATGTAAAACATACAGAAAATAGAAATTCTGAAAATGGCTCTCCTTTAAATAAATCTTATTTACATAGCGCATTGTTGAACGAATACACTAAGAGGAAACCCCATATAATAATAAATTGTAAATTTTAGAACTACAGTATAGTGTACGTGTGGACAATAACGAGGTTTTACTGATGGAGACAGTATTGATGTTCAATTAGTTGAAGTTTAATCATAAGCGTGCCCTACAATTTGCTACTAGTAAAAATGTTAGGGAAGAGAAGTGAGTGAGCTTCTGTTAGTTGGGTTACGTTGTTATGACCCATCTCTGGGGGTATTTATCATAATTATGTCCCTTTAGGGAGAATATTACCGGATGGAAGCCATCCCTTTCGCTCTTGACTAGTTTAAGTGAGACAGAGCAATTTCCTTATTTTCCTTGAGTTTTAGTTTTGAACTAAATCCCTTATTCCTTTTTCTCTTTTCACCAGTGTGATAAATTTTCAATTCGTAAACAGTATTATACTCCACATAGTAATAACTGAGGCCCGGATATAGATGACGTAAAGAATATTAAAATATGTGCTAAAAACGTGAAAAATGACTTTGCTAAATGACCTAAAAATTGAGAAAATGTACTATAAAATATTATGTTAAAAGGTTAACGTTCAATGGCGCTTTAGAAGATAATAGGTTGGGCACAAAATAACAAAGTACATGACATAGGCATTTTATTTGGGGGGCTGCTTGAAGACAAAGAACGCACAACATAATGCATATTGGTTGACAAATGAACAGTTTGATAAGAACTCGAAATCATAACTGACGATTTGTGGAATAAAAAATTATAAGTAACAAATTGAGAAATTAATTTCTGCAAAATTTAAAATATAAATATGATTCAGAAACACAACGTCGAAAGAACAAGGATAAGACGTCTTACTATTATACTGAAATGTTCTATTTCAGTATTTGTGTACCTACTATTTAAGGCAACATGGTCACATGACACAAGCGGAAAAAAGACCTAAAGATAAAAAATCTTCATAATATGACCGAAATGTCCTCCAAAATCAAATAAAATGCTCTTAAATATAAAAAAAAGGTTTATAAATAATATAAAATATAAATAAATATAGAAATGTGAAAAATGCGAAAGGAAGAAAATAACGCAAAATTAAAAGGATATATTTTTAATCCAGATGCCATGAACATAATTTGTATATACTGGAGCATTGCACTTGAGCTCAATCAAATGATGACATGTCATCACCATCCGGGCCCTAGTAATAATTTTGTAAAATTATGTATTATTATGACTTGTTCTAACGCATCTGAAATTGATCTCGAAAGTGGAAGAAACTTGTCTTTTTGTGATAAATAACGTTTTACTTGTTTATCTATTTTTATTTTTCTTCCTAAATTGTGCACGACTCTTTGCAATTATCTTCCAAATTAGGCACTGCTAAGATTAAAGTCGAACACAAGATGGGACGAAATATTTTTTTAACTAACTGCATTTTCTTGAAAATTATGAGCAATGAAGAACAGTAATGAGAGTCAACTTCTGAATGAATTCTTTTCTTTTGATAATAAATGAAGTATTGAAGAAATCCGAGCAGATATTTTGAGCAATGTGTTTCCAAATACGAAGCACGAACCCTCTCTTGCTTGTTTACGTAACACCTGTGCGTTTTTTTTAAGTGCACCTAGCTCTTCCCCTTCAGCTACATCAGACAACACCAAGCGAGTTGGTCGTGCGGTTAGGGGCGTGCAGCTGCGAGCTTTCATTCGGGAGATAGCGAGATCGAACCCCAATGTAATCAGCTCTGAAGATGGTTTTCCATGGTTTCTTATTTTCACACCAAGCAAATACTGGGGCTATATCTTAATTAAGAAAAGGATCTCTTCCTACCCACCTCCTACCCACTCCTTTACTATCCCATCGTTGCAATAAAACATATCTGTGTCGGTGCGACGTAAAACAAATTGTAATCAATCATTCTCGCTCCTTGTCACCCATTGCAAACAACGCAGTATCACACACAGCGGTCTAAAACCAGACTCATTTGCGGGTATGCTGCCAATATAACATCAATAACTAGAAAATCTATTACGTTTAAAACAAATTGCAACTAAACTAATTAAAATGTAATAGCTAATGAAATCGTGAAACTCATCACGATATGATTGTAGCTAATTGCATTGGTCGGTGTGCAGCATTCATACAGCACGCGGAAGAGTACTGGCCGTCCGTTTTCCTACTTCCTTTAAGTATATTAAGAAAATGACGGTTGATTTCGTATGAATGTACACAGAACTTCTTTTCTGGATCCAGTCGAACTTTTTACAGAATAATAAAGTGTATGAAGTTATAACATACCTTCATGTACAAAGCATTCCTTATAATGGTAGAAGGTTGATTTTCTGTCCCTGTATTCAATCTTAGTCTTTTCTGCCCATTGACTGACCATAACTGAATATATTTTTTGATAATAAACGTGCCCATCCAGTCACATCATCATTGTAAATGTGATATTATCGACTGCGTGAAAGTTAATCGATGTCAATTTGTCATCCATATACTGCATAATTAGGTTCAGCAAACATTTTGCTTACTCTTACAGAGGTAGGGAATCTGAGTCGTCTCTTTCACTGAAACAAACCACAAAATTCCAAAGTAGATATAATTAAAATTAACACAAACATATTGTAAGAGGAACGCCCCTACTTAAGCTTTATCGGAAAGCATGGGTTGACGCCAGGGCGTGTACGGTCCATGCTACGAACCACAGAGAAAAGGGTATTTGAATAAGTTCTTTTGAAATTTAAGTCTTTTTTATTCAATTTAGAAAATAAGTATATCACCTATTAGAGATGTGAAAGGTGGACCTGAGAAAGTCCAAACAGTGGTTGGAAGTGACGCTGTCTCACGGCATTGGCGTCGGTGATAACCCAAGTTGCCGGACTCCTTTCCCCTCACCACGCATCTCCTCTCAGCACCATGGCAACATGTTATCCCACGGCGGTTGACAGGTCCTGAAGGTCCAATGAGAATCGGGATCGAATCCGAGAGTCTGACGCCTGATGATCGATTACGCGCAATGTGGAATTATTGATTTAGCATTTAATTCTACTTTGGTCCCATGAAGGGAGTAAAGAAGTGCATAGGCAACGCACAGAATGTCAATGAGATACGGTCAGACACTTCTTTACTGTACTGCACATTTTGTGAACTAGTACCTTCATTGAATATTACTACTGAGCACAGTTCGTAGAATTTACAAGTTCCACAGTTCATAACGGAAGAAGATGAACACAGTTCAACATAAATGAAATGGTTGTTGTTCGATGCACTTGTTGTCGTAGCTCAAATTAATAGAATATCACAGTTCATAGTGAAATAAGAAGTGTATTCTGTCACTAAGGCACAGTCTGATGAAGAAAATTCTGTTATTAAAGCACAGTTTTTACGAAATAAATTCTGTTAATAAGGCACAGTCATATGAACCTAAATTCTGTTATTAAAGCAAAGTTTTCACGAAATAAATTAAGGTACAGTCTTATTAACCTAAAAGGCATGATCATAACATGATCAGCATAGTTCGAAGGAAGGAAATTAACACTGTCCAACAAAATAAATGAACGACAGTTTATAGAAATTATGATGGTACAGTTCGTTCCGAAAGACACACATAAGTCAAAAGGTATCGTTTGTAACTGAACTATCACTTCTCTGAATATGTACAATAACACTACGATAAACTGTTATGTGGAGAATCAGCGCAGTTTATACAAGTTTATGACTATTCCCTCGGAGAATTTAGTCCCGTTCTCAAGAATGTTAATTACTCGAACTGTTCAAGTTTCAATGCACAAGTCTATCAGCTGTTGACGACTCAAAATAAATATCACTTCCTATCTCGCATAAAAATTGACTTCATAGTATCCACCTTCGACACTTGGAAATTTGGACGTCCACAGACGCGAACACTTGTACTTTTCGTAAACAGAACTATCGTCGGCAGTCTGCCGAGCGGAGTAACGATCTCTGACCGATACCTTCCACATCTGGCCCGCACACCGTGGCAGCTGTGAATACACACAGATACTGATTTAAGCTAACTCAACTAGCTCCTTGTATACCCGTATTTCGGACATCGTGGTTTCTGATTCGTCAATCTTCTATCTACAATTTCTCAGTTATCCTACAGCCGATATTAACGAATTTTGGTATTCTACACTCTGCTATTGTGGGCTACACGGCGATGTAAGTGAAATGTTTGTATAGCATTCGGTTCTGGAAATTGTGGGATGGAAGGAATGGAATGTTGGATGACTACGCCATATGTCCTTGGCTGGCTTCCCATCAGCGAACAGGTTGCATGCATAGCTGCTACATCCGTCTCCTGCGCGCACAGTGGTATTTTCGAATCTCTCGGAGAGCTGTTGTTACGAGTTTCGCTCGTATGCACCAGAAACACTTTGATAAAGAATGTCACTGTGACATTCCCGTTTCATTCCCGGAAAAAATAGGTACAAAATTTTCTTTTTGACTATGTCCTTTGAAAGTGTTTCTTGAGGTTTGCGGCATTAAATATTCCCTCGACGTCGCCATGCATTTTTTCCACTTGGTAGACACCGTTGTCTAGTGCAGTAGCAATCCTATGTGGCCCAATAAGTAGGAGAGAGAATTTTGCATAAATTCTCCGCTCAGGATGAGATACTGTAGGTTTTCTATTAATACAAGGTCACCGACCTGCAAAGGTCATCTGAAGTTGAGGTGTCTTCGTTTCCTCTAACGGATTTGCGCAGCAAGTCGCAGTTTTCTGAGTGCATTGGCGATGCGGTTTTCCTGAAAATATTCCTCGAGATTGAGGAGAAATTATTTAGCCGTGTACTCCTTTCCCTGAAGATTTTCCCGGTTTTTAAGTTTTCTTTAAAACTATAGGAATGTTGAGGGTTTCTCCACTAAAAGTTTGGAAATTGGATTATAGGACATCTTGTTCTATTTGATAGGCCTTGTTGTTAAGAGATTCCATATTTCCCTGGAGTTCAAGTATAATTGTTTTAACATTCCCATGTATGGAATTCTCAACCTCCTTTACTTCATTCTCCAAATCTGCCTTAACTTCTGATAAATCGCGACCTTTGCGAGCAATCTTTGATTATTCAAGTTAGACAAGAAATATATCACCTTTTTCAGATGTGAAGGATGGATTTCAGAGAGTCCAAATGGTGGTTGGAAGTGACGCTGTCTCTTGGCATCGGCGTCGGCGATATCCCACGTTACGGGACTCCTTCCCCTCACCATGGCTCTCTTCTGAGCGCCATGGTACCACGTTATCCCTCGGTGGATGACCGTTCTTGTAGGTCCGATGTTCTGATTGCATTTTGAAACGTTTATTAGCCTCTTCTTGTTGAGTTTTTAACAAATTTATCTCAGTTTCTATTTTCCTGAAGTTATTTTTGACAGATTCATGGAGGTCGTCTTGTATAGAAGCCATCTTAGCTTGTGCAAATGACAACTGTCCATAGGACTCCTTAAAATCTCCTTTTAGATGTTCTACTTATTTGGTAACATCCTGGCAAATAAGGAAAACAGTTCTCAAGTCCTCAGCTACTTGAGATTTGATTTCCACTTTTATGGCTTCTAAGTCACGCGTCAATCTTTCATTAATTTCTGTGAACTTCTGTGAATCCATCAAACTCATCAAACCATTTTTCAGTTTCGGCACCTGCAGTATTGAGTCAACGTTCTAAATTACGGTTAATCTCTTCCAATTTTTTCAGGTGGATTCCGTTCATTGTGTAATAATAACATTAGTTGCTTCGTTAGCTTCCCTAAGCTGAGTTACTCTAGCATTCAATGTGATAATGCTAGCATTAGTGGCTCATTTAATTCAGCGATGCCAGTTTCTAAATTAGCAATGGACTCTCTAAGTTGATTTTCTGAGTCAACGCTAAGTTAATTCATGACGGTGTTAGTTGCATTCGTACGCCTTTCTAAGATAGCATTTGACTCAGCAATCCTACGTCCTAAATTAGCGTTGTGTTCTGAAATCCTGTCATTTCGACTGAATTTTAAAGCCTCAATAGCATCTAATATATTATCCACGTTGATTTTGTTATGTTCACAAAAGGCACAAAACAGAATCGTTCAATTTAGTTTCAAGATAACCATTATTCTTCAATGGTAAAGTTCAGAATTTTTCAAAATTTACCAACACGAAAAATTATCAAACACTTGTATGATCAGCTGTTATTTACACTGTGCACATTAAAATTTGAATACTGTTCTTGCTCTCTTAATTCATTATTGTGCTTTTAAATGTTTAAGTGCCTCTTTGTATGAAAATAATTTACAAGTTCACTTGCAAAACAAAATTATCTGTTCTGCCATTAGATTCTAAAGTTTATCACTGTTCTGTGCTACTTTCATTGGAAACAAGTCCTAATTTTACAAAAGTCACTGTGAACTGTCATTAGAATGGAGTAAATAAATCTCAAGTGTTTATAAGTTATTATTTTTAAAGCCTGTTTCTAGAGAATGGCGACAAATGTAAAGGTATCAATTGTATCAATGTTTTCCTAGTTAATCGTGGTCCTAGTTAATCGAGCCCCACCCATTTGGGGGCCACATCGGTACTCTACCTTCTCTCTGTAACAGGAACGCCCATACTTTAGCTTTATCGGAGAGCATGGGTTGAGGCCAGGGCGTGTACGGTCCATGCTAGTGAAGGGTATTTGAATAAAATCTTTTGAAACGTAAGTCTTTGTTTATTCAAGTTAGACAAGAAATATATCACCTTTTACAGATGTGAAGGATGGATTTGAGAGAGTCCAAAAGGTGGTTGGAAGTGACGCTGTCCCTTGGCATCGGCGTCGGCGATATCCCACGTTGCCGGACTCCTTCCCTCCTCACCATGGCTCTCTTCTCAGCACCATGGCACCAAGTTATCCCTCGGCGGTTGACATTGCTTCAAGGTCCGATGAAGATCGGGAACGAACCCGAGTGTCTGATGCCTGATGATCGATTACGTGCAATGTGGAATTATTTATTTAGCATTTAATTCCACATCGGTCCCATGAAGTGAGTAAAGAAGTGTAGGCTATAGGCATCGCACAGAATTTGAATGAGATTTGGTACGACACTTCTTTACAGCACGGCACATTTTGTGAATTAGTACCTTCACTGAATATTACTACTCAACAAGCTGCCTCTGTGGATCAGTGGTAGAGTGTCGGCCTCCGGATCCCAAGATAGCGGATTCAAACCCGGAAAGGTTGTAGGATTTTCGAAGGGCGGAAAAGAAGTCCATTCGACACTCCATGTTGTACGATGTCTGCATGTAGCAGACATGACAATGACAATGACAAAAGTAATTAAATCTCAGCCATAGACGCTCAAGAGGCTTTCGGTTTACTCAGTCTGCCATCTAGTAGGCCTAGAGTAAAACGGAACGTCGAAATTGACGCGCAGACAGTCAGATGGCGTCAAACTGAAATGTCTGCACACGGTAGCTGAGGCCATACGATTATTATTTATTATTACTACTCAACACAGTTTGAAGAATGTACAAGTTACACAGTTTATAACGAAAGAAGACTATCACAGTTCAAAATAAATGAAATGATTGTCGTTCTATGCACTTGTTGACGTAACTCAAGTTAACAGAATATCACAGTTCATTGTGAAATAAGAAGTCTATTCTGTCACTAAGGCACAGTCTGATGAAAATAAATTCTCTTATTAAAGCACAGTTTTTACGAAATAAATTCTATCAATATGGCAAAGTCTTATGAACCTCAGTTCCTTTATTAAAACAGAGTTTTCACGAAATAGGGGCTGTCTGGCCGAGGCGGTAAAGGAGTGCTTGGTTCGCCCGGAAGGACGTGGGTTCGAATCCCCGTCAGGAAGTCGTAAAATATAAGAAACGAGATTTCCACTTCCGGAGGTGCATATGGCCCTGAGGTTCACTCAGCCTACACCAAACATGAGTACCAGGTTAATTCCTGGGGGCAAAGGCGGCCTGGCGTAGAGCTAACCACTCTACCCCATCACGTGCCGAGGTTAACAATGGTGGAAGCCTTTACCTTCCACTCCTCCAAGGGCCTTCATGGCCTGTACGGAGGTGACATTGCTTTGCTTTTCACGAAATAAATTAAGGCACAGTCTTATGTTACTAAAAGGCATGATCATATCATGATCAGCATAGTTCGAAGGAAGGAAATTAACACTCTCCAACAAATAAACGACACAGTCATTAGAAATTATCATGATACAGTTCGTTGCGAAAGACTCACATGAGTCAAATGGTCTAGTTTCTAACTTAACTATCACTTCACTGAATATGTACAATAACAATACGATAAACTATTATGTGGTGAGTCCGCCCAGTTATTATTATTATTATTAGCGCATGGTAACGTGCACAAAACGATACAAATATTAAATATACATGAACAGTAAGCACAAACTATTAAATACAAAATTACAAGATGACATTGAAAACAATCATGCAAGCAAAAGGGTTCAAAGAGTTAGATCCAAATTCTCAAGCCAATATGTGGCCTCAGCAGAAGCCACCACAAATTCCTGGCTGGATCCAGCAAATTCCCTTCCATTGCATTCGCTGACAATATGGTCGATATTCTGCTTAACTGCACCACAGTCACAGGCTGGAGAAGATCTCATACCCCATTTAAACACCATTCATCCACATCTCCCGTGGTTAGTACGGACTCTGTTGAGGGCTACCCATGTCTTACGGGGCAAATCAAAGCCAGCTGGAAGATTCTTATAATTGAACAGTGTCTGCCATTGAGTCGGAGCTACGCTGTTCCACTCTTGTTGCCAATCAGTTTTTGGGTTGAAATCCCTACTAACAAGTTCCTGTGCTGTTTGAATAGGAGGAGATCTTGATTTGAGGCGGCTGAATCTGACGTTAACATCTTCATGGATGTGGAGATCAGGATTGGTTAATATCTTGTTGTATTCTCTGACAAGCTATTCAGTCTTCTAATTCTAGGAGGTTCTATGTGGCAGAGCACTGGCAACCAGAGAAAAGGAGTAGATTTTACTGTGACACTTATGACACGCATTGTTTCATTCAGGACCGTGATCTCCTGGCTAATGGTACACGAAACTAACGATACTAGCTCTTTTCAGAGCCAATCTCCAAAGCCCTTGGGAACTGTTCTGAGAGTCCTTCAAATCGACATCGAAGGAATCAGTAGATCCGCCCAGTTTATGCAAGTTGATAATAATATATGATTATTCCCTCGGAGAATTTAATCCCCTTCTCAATAATGTTAATTACTGGAACTGTTCAAGTTTTAATACACAAGTCTATCAACTGTTGGCGACTCATAATATAATATCACTTCCAATCTCGCACAAAAATTGAGCTCAAAATATCTACCTTCGACAGTTAGAAACTTGTACGTCCACAGACGCGAACACATGTACTTTCCGTAAATAGAACTACCGTCGGCAGTCTGCCGAACAGAATAACGATATCTGGCCGATTTCTTCCATAGCTGGCCCGCACACCTTGGAAGCTGGGAATACGCACATATACAGTTTTATGCTAACTCAACTAGCTCCTTTTATACCCGTAGTCCGGGCATTGTTGCTTCTGATTCGTATATATTCTATCTTGAATTTCTCTGTTATCCCACCGCCGATTTTAATGAAATTTGGTACTCCACCCTCTGATGTTATGGGCTACGTGATGATGTTATTGAAATTCTTGTATCATATTTGGTTCTGAAAATCACGAGATGGAAGAATCGAATGTTCGATGGCTTCAATACATGTCCTTGGGTGGCTTCGCATCAGCAAGCGGGTTGTGTGCTTAGCTGCTACATCCGTCACCTGCGCGCACAACGGTCTTTTCAAACCTCTCGTACTGCCGTTGTTAAGAGTTACGCTCGTACGCATCATAAATACTTTGGTAATGAATGTCGCTGTGACATTCCACGAAAACACGGTCATCACGTACGCTAAATGTAAATATCCCGCAAGCGAGAAATCGCAACATTTGTGTCCAAATTTGTGTCCCAATGCTCACGTTGGGAACCTTGTCTGTCTCTGACTCGGCACATACTTCTTCCCCAGAAGTTAGGTTCAGGGCGAGTTTCAGGTTGCTTTTGTCAGAATACAAATTTATAATAATCGCTCTCTTTCTTCGGTAGTGGCAGCTTTTCCGTTTACCAGTGGGGGTGGCTTCCCTCGCCTCGTAAGGGAACTTGAGGTGCACTCGAATCTCGGAGTTTACCTAAAAATGCTCCTATCTAAGGTCAGGGTCCCTGTGCCGGCACGGTGGATTTGATTACTACATTAATAATGGATTTGATTTCGGGGAATCTCGTTTAGACCCTACTACGAATGGCGCAGTATCCTGAAGGGCCTTCGTCTTTTGCACCTTGGCCTACCAAGCAACCAATGCTCAACGCAAAGTGCTACATATTACGAGGTGACGGTGATCAACGCAACGAGCACTTTCACCCGTTATTCTTGGCTTCCTCACGTAGGCTGAGTAAACTTTGAACCAGCCCTCAGAACCGGGTAAAAATCCCTGAACTGCCCGAGAATCGAAAGAGAGACCTTCGGATAAACGGCGGACTGGTACCCCTAGACTACGGGGCCGGCAAAAATATCGCTTAGAAGTACCTTTAAATTCATTTTAAATCCTGCAGTATTTAAGTACAAATTACGTATGATACAGTTTTGACACATATCCACAAGTCTGAACTCTCGCAGATAATGTACTTTTTCAACTCGGCGGGATAATATTATATTTCAGGACACTTCATTCCATACGGTAGAACTAAGTGATATGGTCTGTGAAGAACGTAATCATTTAATATTTCTTATACAGTACTTTAGTCAATTGACTCTCCATTGTCAGGAACTAATACATTTCCCGGGGAATACTACAAGATAAGATTCTTCTCATCCTGATGTACTGTACTCTTCACTGAACCTCATAACACGAATTGACTTCGAATTCAAAATTTCACTGGTTCTATCCTAGGTGTTATTTACTACAGTGTCATCTTTGGTATATTTCACCGCTGAAAAATATTGAATTTGTACTATATTACAAGCACTGATGTAATTTTGCCAACCACTGCCCTACTTAATTACACTTAGACTGCAATAACGGTATTCTGACCGTCTCGGCCCGTGTAAAAAGAATTGATGGCTGTGGATGAAGCGATAACTAGACTTGTTAGCCTTAAACTACTACTATTAAAATGTTTCCTTTCTCCCCTGAAGGGGAAGGCGGGCCTTTTATACAGTGACGCCGTCTCTCGGGTCGTGAGATTTGTTACGTTAAAGGAGATTCTCGGAGAAGATGAGGGGTTTGGCGGCCGTGGCCAATACTAGGAACCGTCCCAGCATTCGCCTCAGTGCAGGAGAATGGAAAACCATGGAAAACCATTCTCAGGACAGTCGACGGTTGGGGCCAGCCGTGAGGTCCTAGCCCTGTCCCGTCTCTCAAATGCAGAGGCTTAGAGCTACGGTAGAGCCGTGGCCACCCCTCCTCTGCTCGGTTGGCCGGTCAGAGTGCAGAGCTGTGGGACCACGGACCAGCCGTGGCCATTATGGGCCGAGACCCACTCTGTATCTACCGACCTAGACTTTAATCCCTTCGAACATCATGTATAATGGACTAGCAGCATTCACATAAAAGTGTGGAGTTAGTGAGCATATAGCTAAGGATCAAATGAAGTACAATAAGCCAAGCGAAGACTGTAGGGATGGAAGAAGTCAAGATGATTCACTAGACACGGGGAGAGCTGAATGGATAACGACCCGACATTTGAAACCTTGTCTCTCTTTTCCTTGTTTTTCTTGTTCTCGTTCTTCTTCGCCCCTCCCTCGTTCTAGTTCTTCCAAGTAGTTGCTTTGTGCGTCGGGCGGCCACAAGGTCCTCGCTGTGTCGTTGCTACAGCTTTGCTTCGTCTGAATAGAAATCACCTTCTTTCATCTCGAGCTTGCTTCCTTTCCTGTGTCTTTAAAACTCTAGAGGCGAGTGACATAGTTTGTCCGTGGCTACAGCAGCTATCTTCACTCCAGTGACCACAAAACTGGCACCTCTTGCCTCACACCTTGTTACCTCTAACCTATTTTACTTGTCTGTGTATGGTTGGTGAAGATGGAATACCCACATACGGATCAATCATGCTTGTTACTCTAAATTATGTTCCATGTGATGGTGAAAGTACTGCGAGGAAATACCAATATCTTACAAACATCCATTTATACGTGCAAACTAATCGTTCAGTTTGATGACCTCTAACACCTTCGAGCCAATAGATGCCATGTGACAAGAAGTTCCCTAACTTTTTCAGTGCTCTACAACATCTACAAGAAGTCATGTAACATCATAGTGATTTACTCATAATCAGATATATTGCGCTAAGGGCGTAACCTCCTTAAAATTCCAGGTTCCGCTAAATCTCCACATTTAAGCAACATTTGACATTGTAACTCCAAGTGGTGGAGTGGAGGGGACCTGGCCATTCTACAATTAAACTCTACTGAGACTGCCTGATTAATACACCTCAGACTCGCCAAAACATTCTTCAATATTATATTTCATTTGATTCAATAATTCAGATCTACCTCTGGTGAGGTGTGGTATTTACAATGCATTCTGCATTGTGAGAAAGGCTAGAAATATATTGTTTGTTTAACTAAGTTGCCTCAGCCTTATCTTTAACAGATGCGTGGGCAATTTTAGCAACAACATTCCTTCTGCAGCCAGTCTCGGTGAGTAATGGTGAGAAAGTATCACTCATAGGGTAACTTAGATTGGTGTGTTTATTTCAATGTGCTTGGCAGGCTGATATGTAACAGCAGAAAGCCCTAGAACGCATCGTCAGCCCGCCTTGGCTATCTAGGACAGCTCATGCTGGAAGAGTAAGTTCGGTTAACTGTTGCCACAACTTTACCGTCGCATTACCGATCTGATTTCAGGAGGGGGTGTGCTGGTCCCAAAGTCGCCTGCCGTGGTTTTCCATTCTCCTAACCGTAGAGAATGACAAGACCGTTCATTGTACAGGTCACGGTAGCTGCCCTGTCACCTTCACCACCACACATCAAATCACCGCAACTCATCTCCTGGCCTGTGAGAGGGCATCATCATCCTCAAGTTGACCCACCATACCCTATCAAGGCAAGGAATGAGAACATTTTAGTAGTATTACAGAACCCTTGGGCCACTAAGAAGGATACCTACCTTCCTTATCTATCAGCAATTTTCATTTTGTTTTTTATATTCCTGAGATTCATGTAGCGTCAAACATTAAAAAATCGAATGATATACTTTATTACTTCTTATATGATTTATGTTTTAATTTTATTGGAATTGGTATCTGTATTTTAATTTTTAAGTTTAATGTTTAATTTAATATTTTAATATTTTAAAATGTAGTTAGTTTATTCATAAACTTGTATTGTGTTATAAGTAGACGCTACAAAAGGGGCTTTTCAGCCTCAGTGGCATGTATATCATCATTATCAATAAATTCAATTCAATTCAATTCTCTTGGGTCGTGTCGGGTTCTTCGTTACATGCTGAGGTAAAAGGTATGGTTCAGTAATCCTAATCTATCTACTGAAATGAAAGGTCTATTCACAAAATATTTGTATTTGTAATAATATAAAAACTCAATATAATTTGTACTCTATCTTGTCCACTTGACACCACAATAATTTAACACAGAGGGGCAGAATACTGGTTGAGCCTTTGACTTAACTGCCTGATGGGTATCCTTATTAGAAACCATTCCCTCATATTAAATAAAGAAATAAAGTCCGGATATCATTAAATTCGGTTTCCATGTGAGACCGCATGTACCAGCATAATGATTCTTGATTGTCCAGCCCTCGTAACACGAACTGTGGACTCTGGGTATAACTAAGGCAGTCCAATCGGTGTGTGCCGGACAGTGGTTGTACGGCATGGACCCTTAATTGAATCGATGTGACCTGCGACTATGTCATGGTCCGACATTTAAACTTCTAAGTTACTTTAGAGTCATTGTGGATGATGACCGCAAGGAAAATGTTGCTACAGTGGCATATGGCCCTAATCTAAGTCACTGAGGTTGATGACCAATGTTTCCACTTTACTAACCCCAGCACATGTAATGCTCAATCAATCAAAGTCAAATAATACAACAACAACAACAACAACAACAACAACAACGCCCACAGTACTTTGTGGCAGTAAAAATCCATTACCTTCGGAATTGTCCCCTTAAGCGTTACGTTATTATTTGAACTTCCCCTGCAAAATAAACTAAGATTGTGTTGTTTGGGACATCATTTCATGTATTAAATTATTGAACTATATAATTAAGTGATAAGATGTATATATTTAATCATTGATAGGTCATTTTAAATTATTATGTATATATATAGGGTTTTTATCATCCATTTCACATAATCATTTCATTTCTTTGTATCGCGGCTATAACGTATTCTGAACGAACAACTTATTGTGTAAAGTATTTCAACATCATTCGTATTAATAGCTTGCAGTAAATTTTCCAATAGCCGTAGTGAAGTGACCAGAGTCATCAGCCTAATTTCAACCCATTACCAGGAAATGTACGTCATGAAGCTTACGAGAGAGACCGTACCCCTTCCGCACTATGAAGAGACAGTTGAAACCTTATGAACGCCTACTTTTCGAAGTTCGCTACCTGACGCTTCATTTCCGCTGGAAAGTTCAGCCTATGTGAATGGACGTAATGAAGCAATGTGATGGATTCAAAGCAATGGACAGGAGAAGGGACGGTACATCAAATCTTACTGGACCATGTGATATGGTTGATGGAGGGAGATTTTGACGGGTATATACTCGACGGCAAGAGATGGAGATGGAGAGGACAGTCAGATTCAGATTCACACTCGTACTCTTACTCTGGGAAGACACTCTAACGACGATTCTACGTCTGCACATCGGAGAAGATTTTAACATAGTTCACTTCGCATCTGAGTAGTATACTACTCAAAAGTTACTCTCATTGGGACCTGTTATCTCAATGACGAGAGGTAAAGTCAACGGGAGACCGGTTTTGACTAGTATAGGGCAGGAGAGCCTTTGTTATGAATTTAGTTACGCTACTGTTCCGTAATACGGAAGAATACAAGTTTATTCCCTCCATGAACATAACCCATCGTGCTTTTGCTTTTAAAATTAGGACTCATTACGACAGCTAGTGTACTATGCACAAAGCAGAAGTAGGACTGGAATCCACAAGAGATGACGCCGCCTGTACGAGAGATCTATCAATCATCAGCTTCTACATAACAGAGTCTACAAATGGTGAGCTAATGGCATAAATTACTGCAAGTCTTCGCGCAACAGTTCATTTTCTTAGAGTTAATTTCATTCAAATTTTCTTTTATTTCCGTAAGTTCAGATTTCGTTAATACGCCGTTACGTCACGTTTTTCAACTTAATAAATAGCTGTTTTAATTTGTAATTTCTGAAATTATTATTAATGATCCTTAAATTCCAAATTAGTGTACTTAATGGTTTGTGTTCCGTCACCCAACCCCTGGGAGTACTTTGAGTCTCATTACGTATTATTATTATTATTATTATTATTATTATTATTATTATTATTATTATTATTATTATTATTATTATTATTATTATTATTATTAATTACCAATTATCGTTTTCAAGCCATACGTTTGAAGGCTGGCGCTCATGGGATATTGTTTATGGAGAAACAATGATATATTACTTATTTATATTAAAATCAAGGTGACCCGCCACATCATAATTTTGTCACACATCTGTGGGCAGAGTGGGTACGTCACAAGATTTCCAGAATGCACTTGTTTTAAAGTTATTTCACAAATACGGTTTCCACTGAATTTAATAATTAAATGATTGAATGAATCGTAATAAACAAGAAATTCTATATCCGCAGACGAATGGTTCCTTTCGCAAGTCCCTACTCAAATTCTGACGTAATTAATTTTAATTTGTTTGATGTTTGTCATCTATTGTTATCGTGCAGCTGGAAAAAATTACATCATTTTTCCAGTATTATATCTTGTTTCATGACATCATTCTTTAAATCTAATCTAATACTAGCCATTATTAATACTTGGATAACCCTAATAATTAAGCACAAAACAAAAATCCTCATGAGTAACTCGCCGTACAACGCAAGCCAATTACGATGTCATATCTCATCATAACATTTCCATAAACTTTTATGCATCCCTCAAAAATATATCAGTCATCACTACCATCACTCTATATATTTGGACAACCCTGAAATTGGCTAACCTCGCTCATTATACTGTGACTTTGTGGTTTCAAATATACATTACGTTCTCAATTAAACAGATTCACAGCATCTAATAACCTACACGTTATTCCCGGATAAAAATTTCACCTCTTTCACGCAATTAATGATCTCCGTTGCCAAGAATTGCAATCTCATTTTCAACACGTAACACACTACACAACTCCCGTTATTCCAACTGCCCCTCTCGATCAGCTGGCGGCATTGAAAACAAACGACCCTCATCCTGTCAGCTTTGATATGAAACACGTGTTTTTCGTCATGCTTGACTGGCCTCTAAGAATGAATTCTTCGACTTCGCAAATAGAATTAAAATACGATATTCCTGACCAAACAGATATGCACACAGATTTTGCTTTTAAATGTCCTTCAATAATTGTACACGTCGCATATTAATACCTGCGTGGATTCTCTCGCACTTTTCCATCCCAAACATATTATAAAATCTTCCTCGGGCTCACATAAAATCCCGGCATCATCTGCAGGCTTCCAATCACCTAATTCGCAAATCCTATCTCAACACATACGGCAAATCTAATCTCTTGCCTCAAACTCGACAACTCTCACTGACAAAAGAACTGGAATAAAATCCTTAGAATCCACGACTCATAATTACACACAAATACTTCATTAACAACTTCGCATAAAATGACCTCGTACTTTTTTTAAACTGGACTTTTACAAAAATGACTGACAAACTTTACAGTTATTTATTGTCACATAGACACAGTTTAAAAGGACATAGAATAGTATTACACTTCGTGACAAAATTCACCGATCTGTATTACTCAACATGACAGCGCGCTTCCACCCGAAGGAAAATGGGTAACCACGGATTTCTTGCACCAATTCCATCAAAATTCAAACAGAAAACGTTTACGTCAAATAACCACCTTAATTTAACATCACAAAATATAGGCAATAAATTCACGGAATTGACGATCTACTTTGGACGTGATATTACTTCGTAACCCTCACTAATAACATTTTACAACATCTTACACGGCACTCGCAGTACTTTAAAAATTTATCCAAGCAGGAAATAAAACCAATGACCCTTCGTAATATTTCTGACATTCACCAAAAACATATAGGTAACCAACTGCGTCATAAATACCCATTTCAAATACCTATAAGTTTGACATCATAAAACAAGATACAGCAGGCGGTAAGATGGTATTTTCACCTACCTTAATTGTACGTCAGCTTCAATTCTTGGGCTCACCAGTAACCCTTATATATTTATTTATTCATTGTTACACTTCTGGTTTCAATTTTCGTTTTAGTCGTATTTCCTGAAAAATAAAGCATAAAGAAAGAAATCCCCTTCACTTGGTGTTTCGTTGATCGAACTCGACTGATTGTATTTGTTGCCCGCACACGAATTACTTCTCTTTACCACACAATATTATAAATTTTACAAAAACTACTTCGGAATCTGGAAAATCGTTTATCAGATTACTTCTGCTATGAACAACTATCTCTACATGGAGTCAAGACCCAGCCACATCGGCAAAATCTAGGTTTGTAGTATTTAAGTCTACTTTTTGACGAACTATTTACTGAACAGTTCAACCCTCTCTTTCACCCTTCAATAATACAAATGCAGGGGTTTCAATATGGCGTTCGTTCTCATTTTATAGGGGCTTTCCGCTCCCTCCAGGCATTTCTCCCTTGCCGCCAAAAATGTGCATACTTTTTTCCTACTTTATGGAACTGTATTTTAAAAAAGTTTTTGCTGTAACCACGTACTTGCTACCTTGCTAGCGTCAGTGTTCATGAACATTTAAAATTTATTCTTACCGAATTAACTGGTTAAATGACCTCATTTGATAGGCACTATTTTTGTCGACTTAGCGTGGGTAAAATAGACACGCACGTCCTTCTGAAATAATCCACAGAAATGGTTTAGCAGTCTCAAACCCGTCTTACTAAAGACCAGTTTCTTATAGATAAATACAGGACTCTCATTATACTGCGTTCATTACTAATTCTTCTATTTCGATATACTTATTTAACGTAAACTTTCTTCTGTATCCATCCACTTTCGACACGTGCGGGTGACGTCACATATCATAGCGTGGGAAGGAAGGTAGTCACCCCTTGACACGTGTCGCCTCTGTGATATATAAAAATTCGAGCTTCTTATTACAAATGACATGGGGCCTCATGTAATAACTTTAAGATATAAAAATATTGAGGGCACAAAGGTCATGGGTTCAGTATGCAGTAGTGGAACTGTTGGGAATCCAAAGAGCCTACAGTCTGAGGATTTAATACATATACACATACATACATACATACATACATACATACATACATACATACATACATACATGCATACATACATACATACATACATACATACATACATACATACATACATACATACATACATACATACATACATACATACATACATACATACTGTGCCCTTGCAAAGGCACCAGCTGCGGTTATCTTCTTTCTTCCTCTGTGCGCCGGCTGCTCCTGTAAATAATGACATTTTAAAATACTCACCGCTGCATGTAGACTCTTCTTCCTCAGTCGTGGTGCGTCCAAAAATATCCCACGGGTTGATAGGCCACAAGTCGATCTGGGGTGAGGAAATGAAAAGATGGGGTAAACTAAACTATAAATGACGGTACCCAAAGACTGAATTAAAATTTAAATAAATAAACTGATTTATTGAACAAAGTGCAAAGTGCCAAAAATTGAAAATAAACTAGCGAAAAATAAACAAAGTGAAATGAAATAGAAATTATACAAAAAATAGAAGATCTACCTTACAATAACTCAATTATCTGCCTAATAAAATTGACTGAAGGTCGATCAAATTTATATTATTCCAGATTACGTCGACTCTGTCTACAAGACGATGACGTGAATAAATTCAAAACTCTGGTCAGAAAATACCACCTCATTTGAAATACTGAATTGTAATACATTGAAACATGTCTATCAAAATAAACTAGTGTAGTTAATTAATTAATTAACTGGTTAAGTCGTCAAATCAACACTGACTCAGAGGTGTTTATCAAATATTTAACACATGTGACTCAGTTGGGAAACGCCCAACTCTAAATAATCGTGGACTGCACTAACCATGTGCAACAAATAAGAGAAAGAATTTAAAGAAACAACCATGAACATTGTACTTCATCTACTACATAACCATTGCCACATTTTAAACTACTCGTGGTTGAGAAACAAGAAATTATCATTATTGACACATTAACTTGAGTGTTACAATCACTCATTTAATTACTTAAACCTCACTTGCATGACTGTGATAGCCTGGACTTCTTAAAATATAAAAATAATTAGGCCAAATGCCTCATGTTTACATCTCAAATGGAAGCGATCCTTTTACATAATTAATTTTTACTCAATTTGCCGCTGCCTGCATTTTCATTACGAATTCATTATTTGTGGTACCACCACTAGATGGAGGCAGATCCCATCTCATTTACCTCATTCATTTGCGGCACTTATTATACAAGTGGTTTATTAAAGATCGCTTCATTTTCCTAACTGAAACGTAGTGGATTTCTAAGGCTTGGTAATTACTGAATGTCTGGTATGAGCATACCACTACTATGGTTTTGACTATGAACTAATCGATGATCTCTTATCCTAACACATGAAATCTTATTTACATAAATGAACCTGTTACTGGAGAAACACTGCTCCAACAAAAAATACTGAAATCAAAACTAACCTAACTACACCTACTATTTACATCAAATCAAATACAAATAATTCACGTATGATCAGATCCTAAAATAGCACGGTGATGAAATATACACAACGAAAGAATACTAACAAAAATCTGGATCCCAAACATCGCTGCCTGCTGAAAGTTGAAAAAAAATAAATAAAATGCGCAAATATCGGAGTCTAAAGAAATTTTACCCAGCTACAAGTAACAAAATATTGTGAATTTGATGGCAATCTTCTAACCTCAGACGAAAAATGTCTGGCCATGACACTATTCAGCCTTTATGGACAATAATTACTGGTATTACATGTCATCCATGATCCTACATGACTGTCAAAATACACATTGATTCGTCGCTCTGCTCACATATTACCTCGTGCTATAACTCGCATATTTTCCGAGCATCTACTTTCCCTGGAAACTATTTGAAACAATACAGGCTTCTGCCTACAATCGTAATCCATGTCTTACATATTTAACACTCTTGGTTAAATTATTCATCTCTCAATTCTATTTCCTCATCATTATTCTCGACGTAGTAACTCATAACACGGCCTCGCTCATATCCGGCGGGCGAAATATCTGTCGTGCACATCTCTATTTCTTACGACACTGTTCATGACATGGTCCAAATATCACATTTCCATTATCAACGCAGATCATCAGGGATATTCACTTACCTCGGTCTTTAGATCCTTCTCTGCTTCACATACTACAAAATACCAGAGCTGACTTATCAATGGCTTCCTGTCACTAACTGTTTTTACTAAAATGACGAGATTGCCTCCCAAAAACACAGCTATTGAAAAATGTGTAACCGCAATTACACACAGAAATAAATATTCGCGGTCCACCAAATCGTCGCAAAAATACGCGGTATAAGAGCTACCGGAAACGGTCATCTGAATGATGATTACACAACATGAAACAACCTGAATGCACTAATAGCAAAAATAAACATTAAAATCAACAAGGCGGCATTTACAAAATCATACCTTCAACAAAATATCGCTCATAACCACCGTTATAATAACATGATTATTATTATTATTATTATTATTATTATTAATCTGCATTACACTCATTTAAATCTCATAAGATAGTATTCTAATCTGTCAAAGTGACTTACTACAAAATGATCCAGAAATAATATGCAAACACATTTACGTCAAGAGAGTGCGCAAATAACCCTAGCTCGCACTTATTATTATTATTATTATTATTATTATTATTATTATTATTATTATTATTATTATTATTATTATTATAATATTTAGATGAAATATTTACAATCGTATCTAACAGTCTAAGCTGCATTTGATCATCGATTGGTTCATAGTCCTACATATTTATTTATACATTTTGTTGCTCATTACCTTGGTGCTGGAGGCAGGTTGGATCACCCTCCGGGCTCTGTCATGATGAATTAGAATTCCATCTTGAAGCTGATGTGGTATTCCGAATTATCACACACGCATACTTGATACATTTTTATAAAGGCGTTACACACGTTCACATTTACATAAACACTCGCATTTTCTAGCACCTCAATGAAGATTATACAATAGCACTGCATAAACACCTGATGTGAAGTCGAAAGTTTTCTCTCCGCTACCTGCCTGGCGTCGTGCTGTGGCTCACACACCCCTCTCAGTTGTTTGTTTAAGGCTTACCGGTTGTTCACCTCTTCGGAACATAACGGTGTAGTCAAGGTCTTAACACCGCGGCCTTCCATTAATGAAACAAAGTCATTCTCCTCCCTGTAACTGCTTTAACTAATTTCTCCCCCGTAACATCTCGCTTGCCATAACAGTTCATTGAAAGTGATGAAAACAAGCTAAAAGGACTGTTTCCAATGATGTATGGAGAAATTTTATACTAATCGTCCTCCAAAACAAAAGAATAAAATGGCCTTTCAACAAATATCCAAACTACACGTGGATTAGAAATTTTTTATGCAGTTACGTGTTGCGACATGTTCCATTGTCCCTCTCGGTTGGTTGTGTAAGTTCATTTAAGGCAAGTGTTGAAAAGTGTAGCTATTGCCTAATTATCTCTGCATAAGTTCAAATAAAATAAAAGTTTGTTAAAGTGTTCATTTCTCCTGAAATATTTCTCTCACAAGTGAATACATGGCTCACTCGGATGCCAACAAGTGACTCTGATCGCGTTCCTACCAGACTCAGAATTCACAAAGAAAACGTTCACACAAGACTGAAGTACACATCAACACGTCTGGATTAAACACCAACTAACTAACTGAAGATTCACCACTCTGCTCGTTGGTTTTGTAAACAGTTCTCCCCCCACTTCGAAAATAGTTCTGTGGAAGGGATGTGGCGTAGTAATCTAGCACTTGGGAGCGCTTTATCATACATCCGTAGGTTAAAGCTTCAAAAAATATGTTTAACATCTTCCTAATTTCGGTCTGACTTACTTGTTATATTGCGCCGTGGGAAACGATCACAGGGTAATCCATACGACGGCGCGCGTCACCGGCGTTGTTTTCTTCCTGCGAATGGTCTCTTCCCGCCATGACGGTTCAGTTCCTGGGCAATACCACTCTTCCGTGTAAAGTTAAAATTTTCTTAATTAACCACTAATTAATCACATATTTGCACCGATAAATTTTCAAATATTATTAGGAAGTCAGGACACTGTTTTCCACAACTACTCCGGGCTCCAAATAGCGAAATACTTTCTGTAGATTCCCGCTATGACAAAACATCTAAATTTGCAATTTTGTGATTGGTTGAGACGTTCGCGCTCTCCGCAGCATGGATGCTTCCATTTTCTGCCAAGGGTTGACGGGTATTATCGTTTTCTCTCTTGCACTTCTAAGTAGGTCAGGTCTCAACGCGTGATTTTCCCGTGAGAACGGAGTAGATAGTTCCCACTCCTTGTCGGCGCCATAAACTTTATTGGATGTACCACTTAGGCCAGGTATATGCTGTTCGTGCCATGAGAAAAGTTCTGCGGATCTCCTTGCCGTCTGACCGGCGCCAGAATGTTGCTTTGTGACTGCCAGCTTTCACAGCCTACTGTTGTATTCCGATATGCGAATTATTAAACTTTTAATTCATACATTAATTACGCAAATTCGCTTATGGGTGCAATACATACATACATACATACATACATACATACATACATACATACATACATACATACATACATACATACATACATACATACCATATCCGACGACCAGAAAGCAGAGGAAAACAGTAAGACACCTCAGGTAAGCTCAGTAACGAATATACTTATAGTAGTAAAATTCATGTGGATCCCAGGAAAATGACAAGATATTGACAAATAAAAGGGCGCTGTAAAATGTAAAAACATCATATCAATTTATTCAGTATTAGCCATCCTGGTCCGGCCACAAGGTGTGGGGGGCAGCGCATTCGCCTGTCATCCGGCCGGGTCAGGGGTTTTTAATTGTAAATTATTAATATCCCTGGCCTGGGGACTGGGTGTTTGTGTCGTCCTAAACATGCCTTTCTTCACATTCAACACTCGACACTTCTGCAATTCCAATTACACGCAGGTTCTTATCATATGGTGCAAGTAGTGGCAAAATATCTCTGGAGGTCGACGCCACGAACAAATATAATTCATCAAAAATTTAAAAATATCAGCCATCCTGACAAACTATGATACGCATGTATGGTCGCTCAGTTAAAATTTTAAATGCGAATCTTGAAGAAACCTAAAATAATGGCAAGCAAAGGGGGTGGTACACGAATATGAACTATTCATTCTAGCAATTGAGGGAGTTAGCGCAGCAGTGGTCTAAGCTACTTTTAAAAAATAGAGAAACAGCAAGTCAAAGTTATGCAATTGTGTATTTTCTTGTAATTTGGAAATCCCACACTTTTTGGCAGTGGTGTATTTCATGATGTTTCGTTAACTTAACTACAATGTTATAAAGTCTTTTGTTAAGAATATTTAGAAATATTGCACTTTTTATGAGGAACCTGCAACTCTTTTTCTTGGTTAGATCACTGTTGCACTGACACATGAGAAAGAAGAAAAAAGTTATTTGAATGAATGTAATGAAATGAATAATATTTTCATCCTAATAGTTCTTTTACAAGTTTTAACATGAATTTAAAGTGACTACACAGTACACAAAGTGGTTCTGTCAGTAAAATATTAAGATGATAAACTTATCATTACGAGCAAGAGCTTTCAGTTCTGTATACCTTTTCAGTATGTTTTTTCAAGATTACACAGTAGGTCTGCTATACATAATCAGGAATATCAAAAATGTCTTCACTATAATCCTCCACAATATGTTTTATATTTTCATTTCCTCCCGTTCTATTTTGAGATACCAGATCATTGTAAAATGAATGGTGAATGGGTGGAACATATTTCAAAATGTTGGAATATTTGGAATAGTTGGAATATTTTGGTATTAGCTGAACATGTCGTAGTTCAAGGGTATGTTTATTCTTTCCCTTTTGTCCTTTAACGATATTCACATATGCACCTTGCTCTATACACTCTGAATAACAATACCTGACACAATATTTCCATGGTTGTTCAACAGAGACTTTCAGCATTGAAACGCGACTGAAAACAACAGGTTCATTATCCTCAGTAAATTTACGATTAGTAATTTTATCAGTTAAAAGTTATGAACTTAAAAATCAACTTGTTGCATTTCAGTTACATTAAATTTTCTTTTAACTGTCCTAGTATATTTTAAAAGATCTACCCACCCAGCAGGTGTATACACATATTTTTCCACTCTTTTCTCCCCTCTATGAGTCCAAGGTCCCTATCACAGTGTAGGTAGCTATGACCTGATACTAGATACTTGTGAACTATTTCCTTAACATATTGTTTGTGAATAATTTGCAACCAAAACTTACTACGGATATATTCTTATTTTGAGCAAAACAGTTATAAGAATACACTATTAATTTATCAATATTTCGAAGATTTTTGGAAGTATATTTAATTAAACATGATATTATTTCATCAGCACCCCGTCCTGCAATACGTCCTGGCCAAACATACATGTGCACATCATCTGAGGTACAATCATGCACACAAAAGTTGTAAGTCCACAGTTGTCTCTTGTAGAAAACACTAGTGTGTAGATGGGGAGCAGGAAGAGCTTGTTGTAAATCGAATGCTATCACTTTCACAGAACTGTGGTCTTTAGAATAAACTGTATCAGCTTTTAGATTATTATATGCCTGTTGCGATTTTAATTGATGCAAATCTAACTCTCTTTCGAATTTTGCTTTTTCAACATCTTCCTCCGCATCTGAAATTTTTATGCGCAGTGAATCACACACCTTCCATGTGTCAGTAGATGGTGAGGAAAATGAGAGATTGAATTTTGTATTTAAAATATCCCCGTAAATATACCCACCAACAATATCTTCAGAATTATGTTCCTGTTTCATCCAAGTAACATAAAGTTTATACATCATAGCTGCATGAAGACCTTCAGGTAAATATTTTCTGTTTGGAGCAGAAACTCTAGAATAATGACTTTAACGCAACGGAAAACTATTAATATGATTTACAACTTATTTGGACTGATGATCACTAGTTATATTGGGTCTATTTACATGTATTCCACGACCATCTTGTTTTGGTGTTCCCTTAGTCTGTTTCTTTGAAACTGCCCTCGAAAGTCTACCATCACTGATTCCAAGCAAAGATATGAATGCCTATTTGCAAACTCTTTTATCACTACCATCTAACGAAATATAATACTCACGGGTGTGTTGTCTCCTGCTCTCATTTCCACTTGCACCATATCTTTTCTTCACTAGGTTTACTTTCACACACCCACTAATATACGCATTTTGTAAACTGAAGTCACACATATTCCAAAACCTTTTGAGCACTGTTTCGCGTTGTTCTGCACTGAAATATGCGTAACACTTATGTTCACAACCACATGGTGGGCCTTGCTTACGTTTGTGGACTTTCTTGCCTGTTCTCCCTACACATTCTTCTCCTGCATTTCTTTTCCTCTTCTTTATATTCCTGTCCCAAGGATTTGTACACCTTGACCTTTTCCTTCTACGGTTTTCCACTGTTTGTTCGTTATTTTTATTGCTCGAGACATCACTCTTGCCCTGAACGTCAGCCATACTTGATGTTATTACACGTGATCCAGATAGTGACCTCTCATTGGCTGGTTGAGGTTGGACCAATGTTGCACTTAAACAAAACAGAGTTTTGTTCGAGGGAAGAAATTAGTGGCTTCTAAATGATGCGTACACGGTGATATTGGTCTATGCCACATGATAGAAAGTTAGTTCACCTCACTAGACAACAGATGGCACCAATATCTCATTTTCCGTATTGGAGAGGGTTAGAATACTGTTTCGCTGAACACCTCAATTATTTCTCAATCATCATTATATTATCGATTCTGAATTTTTAAATGACAGTTAATTTTCAGGTAGGAAATGCTGTTCATAGAGTTCAAAATACTCTGGTACAAATCTGGAAAATGTTAAATATTATGTTATTAAAATGTGTTATCAACCCAGTCAAAATTAATAACAAACCAACATTACTTTAACAATTTGCAGTAAAACTTAGCTTGAAATAATTAATGCAGTAATTGAGGATTTGTTTCATTATTTAGTCAATTAATTGTGCATGTATTTTATAATTTAAATTAACTCGACACAATGATAAAATATCTGATATTTTTCCTGTTTAAGTTACGTAGTTAATTTAATGGAAATAAAATATTTTAGCTCTTTCTCTGAGGACACAATCAAATAATCATCACCAAAAGTTTTGGAACAAATTCGGCGATTCAAAACAGTGAAACAAGAACATGCAAATTAAACACTAGGCATAGAACATCGCTGAAAGAAAAGCATGTTCCAAACGCATATTGTAACATTAGATAATATTTACTCATATACCCAACTTCAGTAATAACCATGAAAATATCTACACATGGTGTTTGCGTTTTACAAGTTGCATTACGTCGCACCGACACAGATAGGTCTCAATGAAAACGATGGAGCAGGAAAAGGCTAGGAATGGTAAGGAAGCAGCCGTGGCTTGAATTAATGTACAACCCTAGCATTTGCCTGCTGTCAAATATTGGAAACCACGGAAAAGCATCTTCAGGGCTGCCTACAACGGAGTTTGAACCACTACCTCCCGATTACTGGATACTGGCCGCACTTAAACGAATGCAGCTATCGAGCACGGTTATCTACAAATGGGCAATGTCTTAAAATATTTACATGACATGGCATCACGCATTATCATATCCTGGTTGTCCAGCTCCATGGCTAAATTGTTAGCGCCTGGCCTTTGGTCAAAAGAGTCCCGGGTTCGATTCCCGGCAGGGTCAGGAATTTTAATCATCATTGGTTAATTCCGCTGGCACGGGTGCTCGACATGATCATTTCGTTCTCATCAGGACGCGCAGGTCACCTACGTGCGTCAAATCAAAAGATCTGCACCTGGCGAGCAGAACTTGTCCTTGGGGACTCTCGGCACTAAAAGCGATACGCTATTTCATATCCCGGTTTTAACTGAAGAAAATCCGCTTACTCTAAATAATTTGTAATTTCTTTGTCATCACGTGTTTTTGGGACTATCGTGACGATAACTTATCGCAGTCACTTGTATGAAACTGACACTTCGAAAATCTCACTTAACATGAAGAATCTGCTAGTGATAATATGTTATCTTCGGAAATACCATACGAAATACGCACATGTAATTGATAAAATGTAGAAAGATTTGTGAGATCATCAGACGAGAAGACATGATATCGCATCATCGGATAACTCAATTCAATATAAGAGCTTATCAAGTATTTCAACACTTCGTAAAAATCACCACATTAAACACATGCGTGTAGTCACCAATAATCTCGCTGAATATTTGTCATCATAGAGTTAATGTCAAACTTTGCCATTATAATTTTTAAAAGAAACGTCTGGGATATCATTAACTCGAAGAAAAATCGCTACGCAAATAACACAATTAGGTTTAATCCTTATAATCATTCGTCAACGAAGATACTGACGTACTTATGCATACTACATAGCAGTGATATCTCATAAACACATGGCGAACACCACGAAGTATAACTCACATAAATCTAAACCTATTTAAATTGAATTCACAAAAGAAGATTGTATCTGATGCGGGATCATGTAACTAGTGTAATAATTTCATTTCAGAAAGTCTTCTCATATCACAAACACAGTCTTCAATTTACGATGAGCCTCTAATCTTTAGCACCACGGGCTAAATACATTTGATGAAATAATTCTAAATATTATCTATACATATAAAATAACTTGTACTGACTGACTGACGGATTCATCATCGCCGAGCCAAAACTACTTGACATAAAGAAATGAAATATTGGGGATACATTCCTATTAAGATGTAGGTGCTCGCCAAGAGAAGATTTTTGGATATTCCGTTGCTAAAGGGGTGGAAAGGGGTGTGAAATTTTAAAATTATTGTACCTATATCTCAAAATTTAAAAAATGTTTACAGATGTAAAAATTGGCATTTAGAATCTTCTTTAAAAATAAGGAAAAACGTATTTTTATGTTTTCGGAAAATCCCAATAGGAGGGGTGTAAAGGATGAAAGAGGGGTTGAATGCCTCTAAACAGGATACCGTTACTTACATCTCAGAAACTGAAGATATTACAGATCTGAAAATTGGTACTTTTGATCTCTTTTAAAAATAAAGAAAGGCGATTTTGTTTGCTTTTTGAAAAACCAATTCATGGGAGGGTGAAAAGGGGGGTGAATTTCTAAAATGAGTGTATCTATATCTCAAAACGTTTAAAGTGTACAGATGTAAAAATTGGTATTTAGAATCCCATTTAAAAAAAGAAACACATATTTTTTTCGGAAAATCGCAATAGGGGGGTGAAAAGGAGTTGAATGCCCTTAATGAGGATACTTATATCTCATAAACTGATGATATTACAGACCTGAAAATTGGTGTTTGATATCATCTTTAAAAATAACGAAACATGCATTTTTTGTTTCTGGAAAATCCAATAAATGGGGGGGCTGAAAAGTGGGTGAATTTTTAAAATGAGTATATCTATATCTCAAAACGTTTAAAGTTTATAGATGTAAAAATTGGTATTTAGAAACTTCCTTTAAAAATAAAGAAACAAGTATTTTTTGTTTTCGGAAAATTCCAATAGGACTGGTGGAAAAGGGTGAAATAGGAGTTCAATGCCTTTAATGAGGATACTTAAATCTCAGAAATTGAAGACATTACGGACCTAAAAATTGGTATTTGGGATCTCCTTTAAAAAATAAAGAAACACGTATTTTTGTTTTTGGATAATCCAATTAATGGGGAGGTTAAAAATGGGGTGAATATTTAAAATAAGTGTATATATATATATCTCAACACTTTTAAAATGTACAGATGTAAAAATTGGTATTTAGAATCACCTTTAAAAATAAAGAAACACATATGCTTTGGTTTCCGAAAAATCCCAATAAGAGTGGTGAAAAAGGGTGAAAATGGGTTGAATGCCTTAAATGAGGACACATATCTAAGAAACAGAATATATTACAGACCTGAAAATTGGTATTTGGGATCTCCTTTGAAAATAAAGAAACATGTATTTTTTTGGAAAATCTAATTAATGGGGGTTAAGCACGAGTGACAAATTGGGGTGAATTTTTAGAAAGTCTATATCTACAGTATATCGTCGGCTTACTTCTAAAACCTCGTATGTTACAAAGTTCTTCCTACCCATTATATTCCTTAACACTGGTCACGCCTCCCAGCCACATATTTATATGCAATCCATCAGAACCATTTTCGTAGTGTTCAATTTCCTGTGCAGTCGTGTAAAGGAAAATGGACCTTACCATACAGTATTTTAGGGGTGTTGTTTTCATGGCGAATTTAAGCACTCCTACAGTTTAACGTATTTAAGTTTCATTGTCCTTTACACATAACCATAGGAAAATGAACACAACCGAAATTATTCTGATGGACTATACATCCAATTTTGGCTGGGAGGCGTGACCAGTCTTAAGGGAGGAAATGGATAATAGGTGCATTGGGAGATACGGGGTTTTAGAAGTAAGCTATCGATATCTCAGAAACGTAGGCTATAATGTTACAGACGGAAAAATTGGTATTTGGAATGTCCTTAAGAAGTAAAGAAATATCGGGTGATTTGTTTTGGAAACTCCACTTAAGGGGAACAAACAAGGGGTGAAATTTTGAAATGAGCATCTCTGCAGTATATCTCAAAAATTTCACATGATACCGAAGTGAAAAATAGTATTTTTATATCTATTGAAAGTATTGAAACATTTATTTTTTTCTGAAAAACCACTTGGGTGTTGGGGTAAAAGTAACTGAAAATGGGGTTGAATTATTTTAATTCGGATACTGATATCTCAAATGCTGAAGATGTTACAGAGGTGAAATTTGGTATTTGGAATTTCCTTTAAAAATAAAGGAATACGTATTTTTTTGTTTTCGGAAATCCACCTAAAGGAAGGAGAGAAATTGAAAAATTAGTTGAATTATTTGTATGGGGATTGAAGTATCTCGAAAACGACAGATTTTGCAGACGTGAAAACTGGAATTTGGAATATGCTTTAAAATTAAACAAACACGTATTCCCGGAAAATCCAATGAAGGGTGGGGGGAGGTGAAAAATTGAAACATTAATTGAATTAATTGTATGAGGATACTTACATCTAATAAAAAGTAAAGTTGTTTGATACTTGGATCTCCTTTAAAAACAAAGAGAAAGCGTTTTCGGCGAAATCATTTTGGGGGACGAGGGTGAAAATGAGTTCTTTTCATTTTATGTGGACACATATCTCAAAACTGAAGATTTTAGAGTCGTAATAACTGGTATTTAGAAGATCCTTTACTATTAAAGAGACATATATTTTTAACGGGAAATCCACTTATGGGGGGGGGGGAGTGTGAAAGGAAGTGAAAACTTGAATTCTTTTTATGGGGATACTTATATCTCAGAACTGAATATGACAGACGTGAACATTGGTACTTGAAATCTCCTTTAAACATAAGGAAACACACCTTTTTTGGTGTGTGTGGGTGTAAATCAATTTAACGTCAGTGGGGTGAAAAAGGAGTTCAGACCAATTGATTTTACTGTTCATAATTTACTTATTCTTATCATAAACTGATCATTTTTAATCTTCCCTGGTTTCGTTTTCAGAACCATATTTTCCTCTGGAGTACAAAAATTTAGATTACACTAGATTACACTGGCATGTAAATAAACATTTAAACACATTTGAAATATACGATATGAATGATATTGACCGTGCAATTGTTCAATTCTCTCATAAAGTCAATAATTCACGGAAGTATATCATTTGTGTCGCCAGAAATCGCGCGCAATTGCGCGACGATTGTGCTGGTCACATTGTCTGCAATGACAATGGTAGAGGATGTAGTTTACCGCCAAGTAGCGGTATTGCATCATGCTGTGGGTTCCAGACCATCAATAATAATAATAATAATAATAATAATAATAATAATAATAATAATAATAATAATAATAATAATAATAATAATAATAATAATAATAATAATAATAATAATAATAATAATAATAATATAACCTAAATTCAACTAATATCACCCACCCTAATAATAATAATAATAATAATGTTCTGGACCGTCGTCAAAATGTGCTGAGAGCGCTTGAAACGGGTAATGACTACGATTGCAGCCCGGCCGCGGGTTCAGTATCGCCAAGGCGGCCAACACGACACCACGCCGGATCTCCTCAAGGATTTTATCCATATTAAAATGCTTATAGGGAAAGTTGGCAAAGATCTAGGGACTCAACTGGCCGGGTGGAATACCTGGACCGAGCTCTGGACGTACGAAATCGATTGCTGGAAAGAAAGATTGAAAAATGGGGGGAACTTTGCCGTAATCTCTCAGAAAACGAGTCAGATCACGAATTTTGGCGGATTCTCACAGAAAACGAGTTAGATCGCAAATTTCGGCGGGTTATATGTAAAACGTTAAGCATTCAATTATAAATTTCGTTATAATACCGTAGCGAAGCACGAATATCTTGCTAGTTCATAATAAATAAATATTTAATAAGATTAAATGAATCACATGAGATATTAATATACCGTTATTTACGGCGGATGGCTACGATATTAATTAAATTCTCACTAGTGATGATGTCCCTGCCATCGACGTAAAATCCATGTTAGAAAAATCAAATCTACGTTTCACCACCAAGATAAGGAAATTCACTGCAGCGACACTACAGAGAAGAATTGAGAGCAAGCAAACTGATGCTAAACCACCACAAAATAAATTAAATTACATTCACGCCGACATAGAACCGGTATCTAATCTTCCCCATTATTAAGGTTGTCAACTTAACTTAAATTTTCTTTCCATCACGGACGGCGGAATATCGACCGGAACTGATGACCTTAGTGCTGGGATTCTTCACATTTCAACGGTGCCGATGACGGTTCCACTGTTTATTATGTCATGATGGTTGAAGAAGTCCACGTGGTGATTCACAGCATTCCCACGTCAAAATTGATGGTGAGACTCCGCTTCAAGGTAGTCTCGATCCCTCGTTGTATGGAGCTGAAACTTGTATCAGAAAAATTTCGAAGTTCTCGAAGCACTTCCTTGTTAATAGCAAGCAACCGCTCTGTCTTTTGCATTGGAACAAGTTGGGGAAGTAATCGTCTGTCAGTGAAGAATGAAATGGCGTATGGCTTTTAGTGCCGGGAGTGTCCGAGGACAGGTTCGGCTCGCCTGTGCAGGTCTTTCGATTTGACACCGTAGGCGACCTGCGCGTCGTGATGAGGATGAAATGATGATGGAGGCGACTCGCACACCAAGCCCCAGTGCCAGCGGAATTATCCAATGATGGTTAAAATTCCAGACTCTGTCGGGAATCGAACCCGGGTCTCCTGTGACCAAAGTCCAGCAAGCTAACCATTTAGCTACGGAGCCGGAACGTTTGCCAGTAAATTTCGAATTGGTCTGCCCTCAAACATTGTGTTGTCAGCTGAAGACGGAGAAAGAACGAGAGTGCCGTCGGCCAAAGACGTAGACAGAACGAGAGTATGCCGTGGGGTGCTTGACGTATTAAAATGTTGAATGCCTCAGACGATATTTGGTCATCCAAAAGACTTTCTCAATTATGATATTCCCACTATCAGGTAATTTCCGCTTATGCACGTATCCTTGATAAGAACAATATTAGGAAGAATTTTAAATGTCAGATGTTAGTTAAACGTTTGTGTAATTATCACAACACTCAATAATATGTGTAATCGTAATCCCGAGTAATTACTCGGTAGTGGCAGTGATGTTCATTGGCAGAAAATTCCATTCGATTCTACTTACTGTCATATATTAAATAACAGCTGTTATGAAGGCCGCTATGTACTGATTTTTGCAACACGTCAAGGTCGATATAATATCCGTTGCCAAACAGGTACAAAAATAACGCCATAAAACACAACACACTCGGCAAAAATTTGACGCACATGTCAGTTAAAACTCAGGGTGAGTTAGAGATACTGCACTTCACACTAGTAAAGAAGTCCCTTCCCAATGAAGAAGAAAAGTGTCAGAGTATATACCCGCACGGAAGGAAATACATACGTAAGATGTTTTCATATCCCTTACGTGACTCTTGACAGACAAATTTAATAATATATGGTTATTGCGATAGTCTTAATTTGTTCTCTTATAAAAATACGTTATTATTCATTTGGAAATAATCACAAAGTTGTTGCTATTATGGTTATACAGATACTGTTCATTAAAAATACAGTATACGGTTCGCTGTATTAGGGCAAAGCAAGAGATTTCTCAAATTTAACTTTGGTTTTAATCATCATCATCATCATCATCTGTTTACCCTCCAGGTTCGGTTTTTCCCTCGGACTGAGCGCGGGATCCCACCTCTACCGCCTCAAGGGCAGTGTCCTGGAGCTTCATACTCTTGGTCGGGGGATACAACTGGGGAGTATGACCAGTACTCGCCCAGGCGGCCTCATCTGCTATGCTGAACAGGGGCCTTGTGGAGGGATGGGAAGTTTGGAAGGGATAGGCAAGGAAGAGGGAAGGAAGCGGCCGTGGCCTTAAGTTAGGTACCATCCCGGCATTCGCCTGGAGGAGAAGTGGGAAACCACGGAAAACCACTTCCAGGATGGCTGAGGTAGGAATCGAACCCACCTCTACTCAGTTGACCTCCCTAGGCTGAGTGGACCCCGTTCCAGCCCTCGTACCACTTTTCAAATTTGGTGGCAGAGCCGGGAATCGAACCCGGGCCTCCGGGGGTGGCAGCTAATCACGCTAACCACTACACCACAGAGGCGGTTGGTTTTAATTCTAGCTGAAATATTGATACAGGGAGCTTTACTGCATGGCAAAATAGCGAAACCACTCAAATTGTGTACAGATTGTGAGAGTAAAATCTTGGATCCTTTAATTCGGTCATTCGGTTTGAAGCGCAATGTCGGCAGCCCTGAAGATGGTTTTCCGTGGTTTCCCATTTTCACACCAGGCAAATGCTGTGGCTGTACCTAAATTAAGGCCAAGGCCGCTTCCTTCCCACTCCTAGCCCCTTCCAGTACCATCGTCGCCATAAGAGCTGCCTGTGTCAGTGCTACTTAAAGCAACTTCTAAAAAAAGAAGCTAATTCAGTCCTTCAGTTTGCAGTGATGATATGCTGAGCTGAGATTGTAAAGAATATTCAGTGGAACTTGCAAACTTTATCTGTATTTCCTGAGTATTTTCCGTGTAAATTCTATCTGAATGACCATTCATAAGAGCCATTTTATCCTTGTGACGACAGATGACTTGTATTGAAATTTGTACCAGATGTAGGGCTTACTTTTGTCTACTCTAATACTCTAATTTATCTCCGTTGCCTTGACGCACTAGGAATTGAATGTGAAAAGATAATGGAAGGAGAATGTAAAATATTGCCACAGAGCTGACTATCGCTTTCACTAATATAGCGTCCAGTTTCATGGCAAAATGGTTAGTATGCTGGCCTTTGGTCTAAGGGGTCCTGGGTTCGATTCCCGGATGGGTCGATGATTTTAACTGACATTCCACTGGCTGGTTGTTTGTGTCGTCTTCATCATTACAATTCATCCAACCAGCAATGCAGGTCGTCAGTGTAGGGCATCAATTCGCAAGACATGCACCAGGCATCGCACAATGCCATACGCAATTATCATTACTGGTACAAATACAGCCAGGAGAGCATATCCCAAATGTAAAACGTGCCAGTTCCACTACCTTGTATAGCGTGAATTTCTTCCATAAAAATCTGTGTAACGTACGGACCGAGTGGCTTGGCGGTTTGAGTCACGAAGCTGTCAGCTTGCATACGGGTGACAGTGGGTTCGAACCCCTCTGCCGGCAGCCCTGAAAATGGTTTTCAGTCGTTCCCATTTTACACACCCGCAAAATGCTGGGTTTGTGCCTTAATCGTCGATGCCTTCCTGTACCAATCCCTTTCCTGTTCTATCATCGCCATAAGACCTACCAGTGTCGGTGCGACGTAAATTATTCTATTTTTAATGCGTGTATACGGTATGCTTAAACGAGAAGTTTGATCCATAATTTATGGTAGTCTCAAAGTGTTACGAGCCTGACTCCTATCCGGTGGAGTCTTGTTCGATTCCTAGCTTGTCCAAGGATTTTAGTCCTGCTCTGAGAATTCGAGCGAGTTTCGCTCAGCCTTGTGTGTACAACTGAGGAGCTTAGGCTACAAACACAGTCATGGGAGTGCAGCAATATGGCCTTGGATGTCATCACGCTAAGAGCGATAATTCAATGTCTGCAGGCTACCTGCAGCTATCGCCTTGGCAGGCTAAGATCATTAATGGTCTGTATGGACTTTAAATTCTCTTTGTTTCTTTTAAAATAAAAATTTTACTTGAGGTATCATTCAACCGTTGTTCTAAAAAAGCATGACATTTAAGGCCTATAGGATGTCTCTGACTCCATTCAGTCATCTAAAACTAACAGGATTAGCTAATCACAAACTGTATTATAACTGTTATATTTTTCGCTATATTTCTCGACGTCAGAGGTAAATTTTCGCAAATGCAAAATCGACGAATTTGAGGTTATTCTCGTATGTGGCTTGTGTTGGTCGTGCCTTCTTATGTGCGTATTATTGTATTTTTCGCAAGAATGAATATAAGTTATGTGATACTATCCTATGAGAAAGGAAAAGCACAGCAATAAACAATGGTAAGCGATCATACAACAGTTCAGACTTGTGTCGTCCGCACACTCCTTATAGTATAGGATCTTGAAATAGTTTACCGTGGTCACAACTATCGATTCGACCTGCCTTTCAGGTAATGACCTATGCACCTCAGTAGTTTCTTTCTGCTCTCCTGTAAAGTTAGTGAAATGTCACTTACGATATTTTACCCCTGACGTCCAGATTTAGGCAGGATCATGCGAGACGAATAGAGGAGAAGAGATCACTAGGAGAATAATAGGCTCTGCCATGGATTGTGAGAGAAGCAGAGGGAGACTAATGAGACAATTGCTATCCTCAGATTTAAATTATACTGCATTGCCCCAAAGATAAGATGAGTGGAACTAAAAACAATCACTGTGTTGGTTGACGTAGAGAGCTGACCTTCTGAGCTCAGTTTGAACCCGGTTCACTATCATGGCGTTGAAAGTACAAATATAAGCCAGTTTCGTATCGGCATTTTCACCGACACATTAAAGTACTCCCGTAGGACAACATTCCGGAACGTAAGCATCTTTAAAAATCGTAAAGTTAGTTAGTGAGACATAAAACAATTAACATTAGTTGCAGTCTACATCCGACTGCAGGATTGTCTTAGTGACTCTCGATAACCTTCCTCAACTTCTTCTTTAGATTTCTTCACAATAGGCTTCTGAACTAATCGTTATTGGGGATAATTGCTTAACCTATTGATACGGGAGATTCCGCTGTTCTGTCTCGTCCCTTGAATGACTTAATATTTATTTTGAATTAATGAGAGACATTATTACTTTTAGGTATGTGGAAGTAGCGCAGTGATTAGTATAAATGGCGCCCCACGCTAGCGCCAAAAGTAATTACACTTATTTCCCTCTGTCTGTAACAGTAAATGTTGTTTAAGTCGGCTAGCAAGGCATGAGTCTGACACAGGGTGTGTCCGGTCTCTATCTGAAATGTTACAGAGGAGAGTTTAGCAAGAAATAAGTATAATGGAATTTTTCTTAAAATTGTTGAAGAGTTTATTCACCAAATAAATATTAAAATTCAACATCACCTATAGTGAGTGCCCTCCCTGGGATTGAGCTGGTACTGGTACACTGTGGTTCTTCAATACTCATTCACATCTGCGTCATCTTCCGATGAAGGTCTGGAAGATCTCTAATTTCTGGAAGATCTCGAAGATCTTGAAGATCTCGTAGTTCTAGGAGCTCTTGTGTAATTGGAACACGACAATGCACTTATGCCCGAAATGTACTCGTGTAGGCATTCGACCTCTGCACGGACAAAGTTATTGGTAATAATGATTTCAAACAGATCACAAGGAACGATAGAATGTCCCTGAAATCTGATCGCACTTTAAAATTATGATAGAATGTCACTGAAGTTAAAGTTTATACAGTCTATATTACTAGAGAGACTTAAATATGAAATTCAACTGAACCACTAATGTAAAATGGAACTGAAATTGCGATGTATCAGCCACTTACGAAAAAGAAATAAATAGGTCACTTTATCACAGTCAAATATTAACATCGGCTGAAGAATAATGTAGAAAAATAAAGTACTTCACTTGTGATCTCTTTCAAGTTCACACAGTTCTATTTTGAATTAATCACTTGTAATGAATCGTAAAAAGTTGTATTTAATCTTGTAAATTTAGTCCCGTTCACAATTAATAATATTGAAATATAAACACAGTCTGCTCGAGAACTGTCCTCAGTTCGATGTATTCACAGATACAAGTCCTACCCTAAGAAGCAAGAAGTATCTTTTGCACGTAAGATACAGTTTATTAAATCACAAAGGTGTGACCAAGTGCTACCGAGAATGTTATACACTTGGGAAAAAATCTAATTTCGATTGTAATGTTTAAATGTGTCAATCACTTGGTAAAGTAGAAGTACAGTTTGACATTTTACTGTCATAAAAATTCTACCACCTTTTGAATTCAAAACACTGAATTATGTTTAAGCACTTGGCAAAGTAGACGTACAGTTAAACGATTTACTGTCAGAAAAATTCTATCACCTTTTGAATTCAAACACTTGGTAATACAGACGCACAGTTTCACGTATTACTGTCAGAAAATTCTATCACCTCCAGAATTCAAACACGGAGTTATGTTTAATCGCTTGGTAAAGTAGACGTACTGTCAGAAAATTTCTATCACCTTTTGAATTCAAACACTGAATTAAGGCTAGTCACAAAGTAAAGTAGAATCGCACTCGTGAGAAAGTATACAAGTTCTAACTTGTACTGGTCACATAAATAGTTAATCACTTGGAATGCCCATAGATCAACACGCCCTAATAGGTAGTGGAACATTCACTATCACACGCGAACGGTGTTGAAATTTCTAAGTCCGATCGAAGCGTTGTAGAGCTAGAGTTTCATAACGCGGACTTAAACTCTTGTCGCGAATCGAACTGGTGACTTACATCACAGCGGCGGAGAATAACCATGAGGTGACCGCCCGGCTTCGACTATGACACAATGTTGACTGATTTTACAAGCAAATATGCCTCCATTTTACACTAGATCCTGGAGAACTGAGGCCATTCTATTTCATTAAATATTTCCCTTAATCTTCGTTGGATTTCTTTGAAACTTGACAATGACGATCGCAAAAAATTGTTCAACACGATGACATAGATCATTTTCTCGTACGTTAATCCAAATTAAAGTTATTAATAATAGAACTTTTGGAATGTTCTCTCGGCTGACGTAATTTGGCTTTGACCGTACTCTGCAGAACGTAACGTCACACGTTCCACGTTGCTCGCAGCTGACTTGCTTGCAGCCGGTCGGATGTTAGCGCTTGGCGCGGAGTACGACTTTAAACATCGGGAACTCTGTCTCTGACCAGCATTCCTGGTACAATATACATTCTCAAACAAATAATGAACTAATTTTTCACCCCCCCCCCCCCCAACTCTTAAAGGTTTTTTTCCGAAAACCAAAGAGTACTTGCTTCCTTATTTTTAAAGAAGATTAACATACTTATTTTCACGTCTGCAACATGTTAAGTTTTTTAGATATACTGTAGATAAGCTGATTTAAAAAATTCACCCCTTTTTCATTTCCCCTTGGGTGGATTTTCCGAAAAGAATTATGTTTCTTTACTTTTACAAGAAATTCCAAATACCAGTTTTCACGACTGTAATATGTTACGTGTTTGTGATAATTTGCAGCTATAGACTTTTTAAAAGTTCACCGCGTTTTTCTCTCCTGTTGACCCCTTATTCATCGGATTATACAAAAACCCAAAATACATGTTTCTTTCTTTTCAAAGGAGATTTCAAATTCCAGTTTTCATGTGTGTAACATCTTCTTTTTTCGAGATATAAGTCTCCTCATAAAAGGTGTTCAACCGGTTTTCCTCTTTTCTTCACCCCCTTAATAGGATTTTTCGAAAACAAAAAATTCGTGTTTCTTTATTTTTAAAGGGGATTCCAAATGCCAATTTTTATGTCTGTAAACTTTTACGTTTTTAAGATATAGATATGCCCATTTTAAAAATTCACCTCCCTTTTCACCCCCTTCGCGACGGAATATCAAAAAATCCTCCCTTAGTGAACACCTACAATGTAATATAAATGTACCCTCAAAATTTCATTTCTTTATGTTCAGTAGTTTTGGCGCGGCGATGATGAATCCGTCAGTCAGTCAGTCAGTCAGTCAGTCTGTCAGGACATGTTATTTTTTATATATAGATGAGCCAAGATTGTTCATGTGACCCAGAAATTCCTTAAATGTACGGAAGAAAGCTTTTGGCCGGTTCCTTGGCTGAATGTCACTTATGGTGGCACATTGTTCAAGGGGCTTGAGTTCCATTCCTGGCCCTGCAGGGATTTTAACCGCACCTGGTTTATTCCTCTGACTTGAGGTCTACGTGTTTGTCTTGATAAACAGTTCTTTATTTACACACAAGTTCCCACGCTGACAACAACTATCGAAACACGTAATAGGTGAAATGGAGTGCCCGCAGAGGGCTGGTGACAGGAATGTCATCCGGCCATGAAACTGGACCTACTCCACATTTGCAACATAGATGGCACCCTGTCGTTGTATGGGAATGGCAGCAAAGGAAGGAGATAAAGGAAAATTTCAACTGTTGGAAATTAGCTAAAATTTCAATCCCTGTATATTCTAAAGAAGTATAATAGCTTCCTGCTCGAATGATCAGGGTACGGTTCCTAGCTTTGTCACGAATTTAAAACTAGTTTGAGAGACTGGAATATTGAACTCTCGGTTTCGGAAAACACGGGTAAATGCCTTTCTCGTCCATTTTTGAAATGATTTTGCGCGGGTTTTTAATTGCACCTGTGATCATAGCTCTTGAGTGGGGAGAATGAAAGGATTCTCACCTAACCCTGTGTATGTCACCGGCAAAACAATTTACCACTTACTGTATGTAATATCCATAGCCGGGCTGTGTGGTTCAGGTTGAGGCGCTCGCCTTTTGAACCCAACTTAGCAGGTTCGATCCTGGCTCAGTCCGGCGGTATTTGAAGTTGCTCAAATACGTCAGCCTCGTGTCGGTAGATATATTAGCACGTGGAAGTACTCCTATGGGACAAAATTCAGCCATTTTGGGGTCCCGGAGATTATTATTATTATTATTATTATTATTATTATTATTATTATTATTATTATTATTATTATTATTATTATTATTATTATTATTATTATATGTAGCCTACTATTTTGAGCGTTTTTGACATTTACCGTTTCTGCTATCACTTAAACGAGTATAACCAAAAACAGGCGTGTATCAGGAGGTCTTACGATTCAGAGACATTTTGTATTTTTACAATGAGAAAAATTCTAGTTCTACACCTCTCATCTTTAAATCGATAGAAATTGAGTCTAACCATCGTGGTCTTGGTCTCCATCTACTTCTCTTAGACTCCGTAACAGAGTCCATTATCCTCCTAGGTAGCCTATCCTCATCAATTCGCCTCACATGACCACACCACCGAAGCCGGCTTATGCGTACAGCTTCATCCCTCGTGTTCATTCCTATCTTACCATTTATCTCCACATTCCGATTACCCTCCTGAAATTGTTCCCACCTTTTTTACCAACAATCATTCTCGCTACTTTCATGTCTGTTACTTCTAACTTATGAATAAGATATCCTGAGTCTACCCAGCTTTCGCTCCCGTAAAGCAAAGTTGGTCTGAAAACAGACCGATGTAAAGATAGTTTCGTCCAGGAGCTGATCCCCTTCTTACAGAATACTGTTGAGCGAAATCGCGAGCTCACTGCATTAGCTTTACTGCACCTTGATTCAATCTCACTTTACTATATTACCATCCCGGGAGAACATGCATCCTTAATACTTGAAATTATCTACCTGTTCCAGCTTTGTTCCTAGGCATTCCCTTGCTGTTTCTACTACAGCATCCCTGTAAGCCACCCATTCTCTTTCGAATACTGAACCTGCGCACTGTCCACAATTCGAAACTTCTCACTAATCATATTCATGTACTTCTTTTTAATATCCTCCTTCTGAAAATTTTTCACCCTTATTCGTTTGCAGACAGATTTCACTTTCTATATCCTACGCCTAAAGATACTTAATTCGCTACAGATCATATAGAGGTTTGTATCGTCGAAAATTACCCGAAGAACCCGTACATTCCTAACAGATTTACTGAATTCCAGGTCAGGCCTTATGCTTGAAGAATGTTTCGTGATTGCTAAACTACTACTACTACTACTACTACTACTACTACTACTACTACTAAACCCATAGTAGCATAAAAATCCAGCAAACGCTTCCCAATCCTATTAGCTTCCATATCTTCGCCGCATTAACCAATCACCCTTTCGTATCCTTCAGTTTTATTTTCATCCTAGCATTGAAACCGCCGATTAGCACTATCCTATCCTTGCTGTTGACCTTGACTACGATGCCACTCAAAGCTTCATAAAACTTGTTAATTTTATTCTAACCTCCACCCTCACATGGTGAATACACTGAGACAATTCTCGTCCTAATTCCTCCAACTGCCAAATCTACCAAAATCATCAGCTCGTTTACGTGCCTAACAGACACTACGTTGCGTGCAATAGTATTCCCGATGGACAGTCTTACCCCACACTCTGCCCTTCCCTTTTTAACATCCGTCAAGTATACTTTATAATCTCCTAGATCTCTTCCTCCTTATCTCCCATTACCCGAATATCATTTACTCCTGGCACATCCAGATGCATCCTCTTTGCTGACTCAGCAAGCTCTACTTTCTTTCTCCATAAGTCCCATTAATATAATTATCTTCCTATCGAATTACATTTCGTTCGCCAAGTTTCCAATAAGTCCCTCGCCTGACAAATGGGAGTGGGACTCCGTTAATCTCATAGGTCCGAGGCTTGCTTGAAATGTTCTGAGCTCGGTAAATTCGTGAAGCAGGATGCTACCCTACTTACACATAGTCCAAGTGAGGATCTCTTCTCTAACGGGTTAGGGCCCACCGGTGGATTGTATAGTCCTAGCCGCCTGAGAATAAGGAAGGCCATGCCTCAGAATATGTCCGAGATGCCCACTCCATTTCGTAGCAACTGGTATCCCGTCACTCAGGGCCACTTACTAGGCCACAAAGCCGTTGCCCATGGTTAACGAACGAGGATGTGACTACAGTAACTCACACTATGAACCATCAATAATAATAATAATAATAATAATAATAATAATAATAATAATAATAATAATAATAATAATAATAATAATAATAATAATAATAATAATAATAATAAAGGCGTTTGGCCTGGAGCAGATCTTTGGAGTTGACGTCATATAGGCGAACTGCACGTTGGTGAAGGTTGGGCCCTACCTACTATGAATTGTAATCCTGAAGACACTTACTCAGTCCCTGAGCCATCGGAATTAACCAATGAAAGTTAACATCTCTGTCCAGGCCGGAAACCGGGCCTGGGACCCCCTAGATCAAATATCAGCACACTCTCTAGCCACGGAGCTGGAATATGGAAGATGATTTAGCATGTAAAAGTTAATATATATGCCATACAAGTGCAGTCAAGTACTTCCTTCAATATTTATTTTGATATTTTGTGATCAATTTTTGGAAACACTAATTTGCTAATAAATTCGTAGTTATTTTCGTTGTGTCCATAATTAAGAATAATTTCAACTACTCACACTACTGATTGCCCGTAAATAATTTTACTGTTACTTATTTAATAGTGCTGCTTTTAAATTATTTGATGATGCTCGTTCTTTAAAGGGGCCTAACACCTAGGTCATCGGCCAATAATTATTTCGTGCGGTTATTACTACCCTTGTAATGCAGACCTTCCGATGAGGGTGTGTGGTATCTGCTACGTATTGAAAACTTCGTGTTGGTGCAGAGGAGGACAGTGTGGTGTGTGAGTTGCAAAATAGATGGGGAGAACACAAACCACCAGTCCCCGAGCCAAGATAATTAACTGATTAAAATCAAAGTTCTTCTAGCCGTTCAAGAATTGAAACCGTGACCCCGAGAGCCGATGGTCAGGACGCTAACCATTCAGCCATGGATCCAAACGAATAAAGCCGTGTGACACCACTTTCAAACTTTGTCATGTAAAATAGCCTATATATATTGGTAATTCTTTACGCTCTACCGATACAGTCATGTCTTGTAGCGACGATGAGACAGGACAGTGTAAGAACTGGGAGGATTCGACCGTGGCCATAATTAAGGTACAACCCCGATATATGTCTCTACTATGGAAGATATGTATGGCTGGTGCAAAATTGGGAAACCACGGAAAACCACCTTAAGATCTGCCGATAGTGGGGTTCAGACCCACCATTTCCCGAATGCATCCTCGCCGCTACCTGACGTTAACAACGTAGCCAACTCTCTCAGTTCATGTAAAATAAGGAAATATGAAAAATGTGTTATAAAGTAAGGCAGTAATAAAGTAATAAAAAGAATAAATGCTTGATTTGCTTACCTTCCGAAGGGCTAAAATCAAAGGGAATATGGGTAAGATATCTAACACATAGGACACGATCACTCTTTCTTAATCCTAGCCGCAATTAATTACAAATGCACACCGCAGTATGGACAACGCATTAATTACGTTCATGAGACTATTGACCACTACGTTTTCAAACGCCTTATCTAAACCAGAGTGAATAGGTGAAAAATGAACTTTTCAGTCCATTGAACCCAGTTTATAATAAATAAAATATAAAAACAAATAAAACTTAAATAAAATGTGTATTTTTCTACTGATTTAACGTCGCACTAACACACCGAATGTTTTCAGCATCGGAAGGAAGGGAAAGGGCTAGGATTGGGAAGGTAGCGGCCGAGGACTTAATTAAAATACAGCCCCAGCATGTACCAGGTGTGAAAATGGAAAACCACGGAAAACCATCCTCAAGGCTGCCGACGGTGCGATTCGAACCGACCATCTTCTGAATGCATGCTGACAGCTGCGCGACCCTAACCGCACGGCCAAATCGCTTGGTAAAATATGGTTTAAAAACAGAATCAATCAGCTTACCTGGGTCTAAAACTTATTTTAAAAAGTGCTGAGGAATTTTATCCTCGCCCCCACCCCCCGGAGTAAATTTATATTCTCGACGGATCCTTACGCTGTATCCTCTGCTAGCTTGAAATAAGACCATAACGTTATAAGTAAATAAATGAATAAAAAATGTTGCTATTACGTTCGGTCAACATAAGACTAGCGTTGTGAATTGCTACTCCTAGCCGAGCTGAGTAGACCAGGACAACACAGCAATGGCCTTCTTATTTCAAGTTAGTGAGTTCGATCTCGGTTCAGTCAAGTCCCATTCGAACATATTGAAATACGCCAAACTCGTATTGTGAAGACAGACTTACTAGAACGCAAAAAGTCTCCTGCGGGACACAATTGCGGCACCTCAGCGTCTCTGATAACTGAAAAAGGAGTTATTGGGAACAAAAGGTATTATTATTGTTATTATTATTATTATTATTATTATTATTATTATTATTATTATTATTATTATTATTATGATCATTACTTTTCCTCCTATATTAAAGTCAAATTTTAATTATTCATAAACTAAACAATAATTTTGGAGAAATGTTTATCACACTTATTTGACGTAGCTATAGAACTATTAATCAATATTTCCTCCAAAGTGAGAAATCACGGTCTGTATTTCCTTTTGTGATTGCTTTGCAGGGAAAAAGGTCGTTGCTCGGAAGTAGATTTACGAGCCCTCATATGACCTTTGAACAATACCAGAAGAACAAAGGTTTCGATTACGCACATTCGATTAGTCTCGGCATGGAAATGTGAGCGGGCCTACTTTTTATGGTTTCTTCAAATGAGGAATGTGCTATTTCTTGTGGCTTGAAATGAAACCTGCATAGTCAGAGACTGGCTTCTTAAATGAACTTCGGTTCTCACACTCAGATAACATCGGGAACGTTAATCATGAGCCATATTTCATAGCTGAAAGTGCACTAATTATTTTTCTATTCCTAAGAGTGGATATATCCTCACACATTACTCCACACCCGAAGATCGTTATCTTACAGGCCAGTGCTACTAGCATGCCACGAAGAGAAATCAGATTTGTGTTACTTTAATTTCATGTAGAAATTTTAAAATTATAATTGTCTACAGTTATAAGTATTGGCCAAATTAATCTGAGACTTTAGTACGAGCGTCGTTATCCGAAGAAAGAGAACATTGCGTATTGGTCAGTTGATGACTACATAACTTACGTCAGTAAGAAATCTGGTATCGTCGGAATGTAGTAACGTGCTGTTTGTACTTGCGGATGCAAAGTGACTAGGTACGATTTTGCCGTGAATTCCAGAGTTGCCCAGCACCGATTGTTCAGTTTATGGTGGCAGATGTTATTTGAGCCGACTTTCACCGTTGTATGAAGGATGTGTTTGGGAATGAGTATGGCGCTCTTATGGTATTGGTAATTTCATTATGAACGAGTAAGATCGTGCTAAAACATGTTCGGGAAAAGGGAAGAGACTGGTAATGAAAAAAAGAAAAGAATCAAAGGATGCCGGTTCCCAAGAAATGGTGAGTCCGAGATACAGCTGAAAAGTGTTTCAACCGCCAACACCAAACGTTGTTCAATCGGAGAATCCGTATACAGGTGGACGTCTGGGACACTTGCTTTAACCCACAAAGCGACTATATTTAGGCAGATATATCACTCTTACTTCCTGTATGTTCACTGCAATCAATAAACCTTTACAGAAAAAACAAAAGTCTCGGTTTTATTTCGGCCATCTTTACATAATGCAACTTTTGAAAAATGTGAATTTGATTTGAACCTACAATTGTTAACAAATGTCAATTTAAATCTCCAATATAGCCTTTCAACTCTATTCTGGTCAATCGAACTAACAATAGATCGTAATACATCAGTTGCTTAGTGCTAATCATATCTTAAACCGTCACTAGTGCCTATAACAGAAGGCATGAAATAGGTTATAAATCCGTACTTAGTTTTTTTTCTGAACCTGTATTCTTCCATACTCTCAACTCAGTCATAAGTTATGTCCCCGACTTTACTATCAGTTTAAGACAGATTTGGGTTCTAAGATAATGGATTCAGATCTCACTGCTTACCCTCATGGAGGTAGTCGTCCACTTTTTCCCATTCGGTTCTATAGAAATAGCGGAATTACACTATTTATATACTGCATTGTTGTTATGATTATTGTTGTTGTTGTTGTTGTTGTTGATGTTGTTACTGATTCTGCTGCTTGATGTTTGAGGTTTCGGATAGCCAAGAACACCTGAGGCTAAGGTATTTTTGCAAGTGTGCGCTTCACTGGATGTGGTCTCCACAGGCTGGTTGAATATTCCTCTTTCCTTAATTTTGAGATAATTTGGTTGTTATCTGTAGCCTTAGTATATAAATCAGATGTATATTTTTAACAAAGTGTGGGATATGCAGTTTACAAAGTATATCCTATAATCGTACCATGCTCAGAGGATAAATGGTTTGCCGTTATAAGTAAGTTGATAACACAAAACACGATAAAGAACTTCTTTAAAAGTCGGACTCTCATTATGTTTGCACTTAGGCACAGGACTTCAATAACCAGCTTCATTGCCGATGCATGATATACATGTCTTTCTGAACGTACGCACTGGTCCTGTCAGAGGTTGGAGAAAGACCGTTAAAGTAGTTAGTGGGACGTAAAGCAAATAGCATTACTATTATTATTATCAGACGTTGGAGAGGCCTTACCACAGTGATTTGATCTTTTGTATCCAGGAAAAAGTACACCTGGTGAAGATAGAGAATCACTGAGATTCCTTTTTCACAGTAACAGCCTTCACTTGAAGATATGCTTGTGAGTATGTTAGGAGCACGAGGACTACGTCCAATACGTAATGTACCGATATTTTTACGCCAAGAAAAATAACTTAGATAACGTCTGGGATAGGATAGTTGTGAAGATTTGTTCTGGTATAAAATATTCATTCCGCTATGTCAGTGGTAATCTGCAAACAGTTTAACGGTGATCACTAGTGAAGTCTGATAATATCTACACTAAATCCAAAGAGCCACTTTTCTCTGAATCAACAAGTAATTCGTGACTTTTTGTGACCATCTGTAATCATTCCTTATTTGGAAGGTATTAAATGATGAAATCACTCATCTTGGGGAAAAACCAGATATGTCAACTGTTTCGTTCTTTAAATTTTTTCAGTAACCTACTAAGGTTAATGATCTCTACACTTTGACACTAATATGATAAGTCATTTCATCATCATAATGAACAAATAGCCAAATTCTACTTCCAGATTATTTAAGAATACAAAACAGTTCCCGGTAAGAACCAGATTATTAATTTCGTGTGGCTATTTCTAGCCGAGTGCAGCCCTTGTAAGGCAGACCCTCTGATGAGGGTGGGCGGCATCTGCCATGTGTAGGTAACTGCGTGTCATTGTGGTGGAGGATAGTGTTGTGTGAGTTTCAGGGATGTTGGGGACAGCACAAACACCCAGCCCCCGAGCTATTGGAATTAACCAATGAAGGTTAAAATCCCCGCCCCTGCCGGGAATCGAACCCGGGACCCTCTGAACCGAAGGCCAGTACGCTGACCATTCAGTCAACGAGTCGGACAAGAACCAGATGAAGTGGAGTTATCTTGTTAATTTTCTGAATAATATTAATATAAGTGGCTTCAACCAAATAAGACAGTTTGTCTTAAGCGTAATACATTTTCTGTTGAAATAAAATGCCTTACGGCTCTTAGTGCCCGGATATCCCAGGACGGCTTCGGCGCGCCAGGTGCAGGTCTTTCTATTTGACACCCGTAGGCGACCTGCGCGTCCTGATGAGGATGAAATTGTGATGAACACATACACGCAGCCCCCGTGCCGTAGGAATTAACCAATTAAGGTTAAAATCCCCGACCCTGCCGGGAATCGAACCCGGAACCCTCTGAACCGAAGGCCAGTACGCTGACCGTTCAGCCATCGAGTCAGACACATTTTATGTTGTTATTATAGACGTTAACTTATGAATGAAATATTGCCAGCGAATTTACACAGCTGCCTTTGTTACAGAGAACTAGTAAATCTTACCGGTTAATAAGACGCAAATGTGACTTACACGGTTTGGATTTTACTGGTCCACATAAGAAAATAATACCTGGTCAGTATAGGACAAATCAGTTTCCTTCAAGGTCCAAAGCAGATATTTCATTCATTTTTTGAATTACTCATAATCCATAAAACATTATTTAATGGTTTGACAACAGTTGGTTATAATAATGAGTAATTTCGTGCGGCTATTTCTAGCCGGGTGCAACCCTTGTAAAGCAGACCTTCCGATGAGGGTGGGTGGCGTCTGCCATGTGTAGGTAACTGCGTATATTTGTGGTAGAGTATAGTGTTATGTGTGGTGGGCGAGTTGCAGGTATGTTGGGGACAACACGAAAATCCAGCCCCCGAGCCACTGGAATTAACCAATGAAGGTTAAAATCCCCGCCCCGGCTGGGAATCGAACCTGGTACCCTCTGAACCGAGGGCCAGTGCGCTGACCATTCAGCCAACGAATCGGACAAAACAGTTGGTGGATTGGTGTATTCGTATTGTTTATAAACATAAATTCTCCCCTGAACATTTTTAATATTTTGACTTATTTTGCTGTTTCCTGGGATGAGTGAAATCTTCTCAAGGGCAAGAACTCAAGGCAACTAACATAAGGAAAATGATCGTCTTTGCTCAATAAATCCAACAAGCCAATCACGTTATAAATCAGTTTTACAATCTGCTTTACGTCGCACCGAACCAGATAAGTCTTATGGCGACGAGGGGATAGGAAAGGGCTACGAGCGTGAAGGAAATGGCCGTGGCCTTAATTAAGGTACAGCCTGGTGTGAAAACGGGAAACCACGGAAAACCATCTTCAAGACTGCCGACAGTGGGGTTTGAACCCACAATCTCCCGGAAGCACGCTCACAGCCGAGGAACCCTAACCGCACAGCTAACTCGCCCGGTCGTTATAAACCCATTAGATTGAATGATATTCAAGTTCTTAAGTTCCTTCCCCACTACAAGCAAGCAATGAAACAATCTGAATGCGTATTTACACCCAATATTCTTGCTCAGATCAGTCCGACTCCTTGGCTGAATAATCAGTGTTGATGTCTTGGGTTCAGAGGGTGCCGGGTTTGATTCCCGGCTGGGTCGAGGATTTTAATCACATCTGATTAATACTCCTGGTTCGGGGACTGGGTATTTGTGCCTCTCTCAGCACTCTCCTCTTCAAATTCAGATAACACACCACACTACCAACCAGCAGAGAAACACACAAAATAATTACATCCCTCCACATAAAGTTGGCGTCTGGAAGGGCATCCAGCCCTAAAACAGGCACAAATCCATTTGTGCAATAGATTTCGCACCTGCGACCCCACGAGTGAGTGAAAAGAGGCGGAAGAAGATGAAGATTCTTGCTTAAATCACTACTGCTCACAACAATGGATGCTATAAAATGTATATTCAGAATATTAAGGAACGAACGCACACGCCAATATAGAGGCCATGAAATAAATTATATTTTTAGATCACACATATGTACTTAGGTATATTGTAATATGTCATTTCAAATATATACTGCATTAATTTGTGATTATGAAATATTTTCAGTGGTAAGTAATATGCACCTTCTCCTCTTAAAGGAAACGATGTGTCTAGTTTAATTACTTGTAAATAATATGTAATTATATGTAAATAATAAGTTAGTTGTAGAAAAAAAAATTATAGGAATAGTACGCCATCTGTCATTGGAAATAGCCTGCTGGTGGTCAATAAATCTATGTAAATCTATCTATCTAATGTATGTTTACTGCTGCGCTTTCTTTACACGTGGTTTACACATATATGTCATTCGTTCCCCTTCCGAAGATGCAATCAATTTATTATTACAGAATTCCAACTTCCACCTGCATTACAATTTCTATGGTGTTTATTGAATGATGACAAGGGGAAGGAATTGCACAGCTATCTTAAAAAAATAAGGCTACATATCTGGAAGCCTAATTCGAAGACGGTTAGCTCCATCTGATCAACTTCCATAAAATCCTGAGAAACATTGATAAATATTTCTTGCCAACAAGCTACTTTACGTCAAAGGAAGAACTGAAGTCTTCCTTGCTAAATCAGTACTTAGTGAGTGGCGTGTTAAACAAATCATGAATAACGTAATAACCAAGCGAGTGGCTACGGGGTTCTAGACGTGTAGGTGTTAGCTAGCATTCGGGAGATAGTGGATTCCTGCCCCACTGACGGCAGCACTGAAGATGGTTTTCTGAGGTTCCCCATTTTCGTTCTTTAATTACGGCCATCATCCTTTCCTCCTCTGTCCAATCTCCCAGTCCTATATTATCATCGCCGTAAGACCTGTCTGTTCCGGTGCAACGTAAAGCAAATAGAAGAAAAATATTTAATAGAGTGAACTGCGTTATGTGAACATCAAAGTGTTTTATGGTCTCTGATATGCCGAAAGTGTTGGTCGGGTGTGATCTACAGGATGTATCAAAAGTGAATACTCCAACTTCCATAATGAAATGGCGTATGGCTTTCAGTGCCGGGAGTGTCCGAGGATATGATCGCTCGCCAGGTGCATATCTTCTGATTTAACGCCCGTGGGCGATCCGCGCGTCGTGATGAGGATTAAATGATGACGAAGACGACACATACAACCAGCCCCCGCGCCAATGGAATTAACCAATGATGGTTAAAAATTCCTCAACCCTGCCGGGAATCGAACCCGGGACCCCTTTGACCAAAGGCCAGCACGCTAACTACGTAGCCACTGAGCCGGACCCAAAATTCCATAAATTATAGAATAGAGGAAAGAAGAAGGCAAGTAGCAATATGTCGGAAATCAATTGTTGAAGTACATTTTGAGGTGGTTTACAATAAAACACTTATAAGTCAATTTAATTATAACCTTTTGTGAAAACCGTTCAAAAGTCCGTACTTCTGCTTCGATACACGTTCTGTAACGACATGCCGTTGTCTGTCGTACACGTCCAAAGACCCCAGGCATGTGCTGTAGAGAGTACGCAGCTGCAAGCACCCAAGCTACAATCACTTCTTCTACGAAAACGTAGCGCTTGTTGTCACAACATAAACACTGCATTCTGATGTAATTTATGGTTTTAAAAAATAAGAGTCACAATATACCCTTACAATAGAGTTCCTGATTTTATCAGCCAGTAATTCCTAATGATCATGTTATTGACTTCACATCCCACTAGCTACTTTTTCGGATTTCCGAGATACCGAGGTGCCGGAATTTTCCCCGTAGGAGTTCGTTTACGTACCAGTACCTCTATCGACACGAGGCTAACGAGCCACCTTCAGATACCATTGGACTGAGCCAGGGTCGTACCTGCCAAGCACCTCAAACGTCTGAGCCACTCAGCCCGGCACCAGAAATTCGTTTCAGACCCAGGGTTATTTACCAAGAAACATTTGTTTTACTCTCTGCTATAATTCCTAGATGTCAGAGTATTGAAATTTTATACACCCTGTATAATTATGAATATAAGTTTGTTTTATGTAATCTGTATTTTTGGTTACGCGAATAAGAATCTGGATAGTATTCTGCTCAGAAATACTTGTGCGTATTGTATTCAGGAATTGGGAGGTGGCTACAGCATATACTTGCAGCTTAAATCGAACCACAGACGGAGAAGAACCCAAGATTCTGTACTAAATTCCGTTTATGATCATTGATACTACCTCTGATAACCTCCACGGAGCACGAGAGCTTTGAGAACAATTCTCCTTCTCATTTTCTTGTGCTACGGACTGGTGAACATTACTTCAGCGTATTAATACAATTAAACTCGAGAAACACAGCATTATTTCACAGTTGAGAGTGCATAGTTTATTTAACTTAGCACCTCGTACTGTTCGAGTGGATTAAGCTTCTGCCCTCTTGCTTTAAATGCGTATCCCTCTGGAGTAGTAGTCAACTTGTTGAAAGTCCTCGTGTTGTTGTGATCTGAAGAACCCTTTTCTTTACATTCAACAACAACAATGCATCTAGTTTATTTTAAAATTTGAACAGGTTTAGAAATAAAGTATTAAAATACACACAGGGCTATGTGATATTTCATAAATTCATTTTTACGAAAGGAATGAAATAAATGTGTCAGGCGTTCATTGTGCATTACTTCCGCTGTTTCTAAGTGCTTTTACATCCTCGCACGACTCAGTTCATACATGAATTTAAAATAAAATCCTATTATAAAAGGAATAAATGAAAACGAATTTATAAAATGGTCTTGGTGATATTTTTGCCAAAAGGAATTGTTTTATCGTTCTATATATTTTGATGTCTACATATAATTATATTTGACTCCTTATATCAGATCGTAAAACAGTCGACTATGTACGATAGTTTGTTAAGTACTAGCCTCTTCTGTCGAAATTCCAGGACCAACACCCAGCAAAGTCGACTGACTTTGAATAATATTATAACGAGATAATAAGCATACGAGAGAACCACTTCCACGATTAAATTTCGGCACTATGATATTCACGAACACTCCGCGATCGGTCCATTTGATGCAGCCACTGCATTATTATTTGAAAGAAGTCCGACTCGTTGGCTGAACGGTCAGCGTACTGGCCTTCGGTTCAGAGGGACTCGGGTTCGATTCCCGGCCGGGTCGGAGATTTTAACCTTAATTGGTTAATTCCTACTGCACGGGGGCTGGGTGTATGTGTTGTCTGCATCCTCATCACGACGCGCAGGTCGCCTACGGGAGTCGAATAGAAAGACCTGCACTTTGGCGAGCCGAACCCGTCCTGGGACATCCCGGCCCTGAAAGCCATACGACATTTCATTTCATTTTCATTTGATAGAAAAGTCACATCATACAGACTACTATCGTCAATGTCTTGGTACTTGCAGATAACCGCAAATATACTGTTGACTGGAATTAATTGAAGGTGGTTACGTTTCAAGTTAAGATGTTTCAGATAAACTGCATCGATCTGTTCCTTGTACGCAATAAACCTTCTTCGAAATTAATGTTGATGTCGTGTGGCCTCCGGAGAGACCTGGTTAAGATATTTCCAGTTGATGACATGAGTAACCAGCACGGATGAGTGTATGATGGTTGTGATGATGATGATGATGATGATGATGATGTTAACAGGAGATGAGATACGGTTCTTGGCGATAACATGTACCCAGGACGGGAATATTCATGGAAAGATGTACTCTAATTATGTTATTGTCCGGCTCCATGGCTAAGTGGTTAGCGTGCTAACGTTTGGTTACAGGGGTCACTGGTTCGATTCCCGTTAGGGTCGGGAATTTTAACCATAATTGGTTAATTCCGTTGGCTCGGGGACTGGGTGTATGTGTCGTCTTCATCAACATTTCATCCTCATCAGGACGCGCAGGTCGCCTACGGGTGTCAAATCGAAAGACCTGCATCTGGCGTGCCGACCTTGTCCTTCGATACTCCCGGCACTAAAAGTCATACGCTCTTTATTTTTATTATGTCATTTACTTCGAATTATTGGTTTATTAACTTCATCACTCCTTCCACACAAATATCACACAGATGAAACGTTTGTACGCATCTGTGGAACACTTTCCTTTTTTAAAGAAGGCTCGTAACTGTATCACTTACTGAAAATATGTTTACTCACATATATTTAAAAATGTGTTGCTTTTCCGTCATGTTCAACAACCCCATGTGCTCCATTCATGCGAAGTACGTCTAGGAATCACTTCGCCTGTGGTGTTTGCACTTGCGTGAGTATCCAAGTCAATTTGAATGTAAAGTATCAGCTAATCCCAATCTTGACCAAACTTTGGTGAGTTGTTATTACAGAACATAATATACGATTAATGCAGCACTTAAGCTTACACCTGAAAAAGAAATTCGAAACTTCCCAGTAAAATCTTCATAGTATTTTTAATGTTTTAATTTCATCAAAGAATTGGAATTTCATTCAGCCTGACACTGAGTGGTCTGAGGATTTTCTGATTTACCTGATGAAAATTCAATGATCACATATTTTGAGTGAGTCGTATTTTTACATTACCTTGCAAGAACTAGCTTCTTCTTCTTCCTTACCTTTCTTCCAGTTCCTTACAGTAAGCTCTTCGAGTGCATTTGGCTCAGTTGTTACGGCAGTGTGCCCTTCCTGACGACAACTCTGTGTGGAGTGATGTACTGTATTCACCGTTACATGTTTTTATGGTAGTGTGGTGTGTCGTGTGTAGACAAAGATACGTGTATTTAAACAAACACAAGCACCCAGTGCCTGAGCTAAAGGAATTTTCCACCCGATGTGAAGTTGAAATCGCTGATCCGGCCATGAATTGAACCCGGGGCCATCTGAACCGAAGACCACTACATCGATCATTCATCCAAGGATCCAGACACAATGCAGCAATTACTCATTGTTGTCAGTATTTCATTTTAGGTTCGCGTTACTTCAGATTGCTGTCTTCATGTGTGTGTGTGACTGAGTATCAATGAACTGTTTTTGTCATACGTTTTTACGATGTTTGTTTCTTCTATTGCAGGATCGTTCAATTAACATTTTCTCCGTTGTATCCACTGCTTCCTTAGAGTGATTGTAATTGAGTGTAATATCAGGGTTGCATCTATTTTCTTCGTTTGCACAACAACAGTCCGCCTCTGTGGTGTAGTGGTTAGAGTCATTAGCTGCCACGCCCGGAGTCCCAGGTTCGATTCCCGGCTCTGCCACGAAATTTGAAAAGTGGTACGAGGGTTAGAAGGTGGTCCTCAGCCTTGGGAGGTCAACTGAGTAGAGGAGGGTTCGATTCCCACCTCAGCCGTCCTGAAAGTGGTTTTCCGTGTTTTTTCACATCTCCTCCAGGCAAATGCTGGGATGGTACCTAACTTAAAGTCACGGCTGCTTCCTTCCCTCTTCCTTGTCTATACCTTCCAAACTTCCCATCCCCCGCCAAGGCCCCTGTTCAGCATACCAGGTGAGGCCGCCTGGGCGAGGTACTGGTCCTCCTTCCTAGCTGTATCCGCCGACCCAATGTCCCAAGCTACAGGACACTGCCCTTTAGGCGGTACAGGTGGGTTCCCTCGCTGAGTCCGAGGGAAAAGCCAACCCTGGAGGGTAAACAGATTAGGAAGAAAAAGAAGCACAACAACAACAACAACAACCATCGAACTTGGAACTTAAAAGAATGACTCGCATTCTTTTGAAACTCATATGGGACCAATGCCAGATCCACACTGCAAACGAATATCGACAAAATGTGTTTTCTTGCCGGTATAAGCTGACGTTCTAAGGGAAATTGTGATTATTTTTCCCTATGTATGTGTGTGTGTGTGTGTGTGTGTGTGTGTGTGTGTGTGTGTGTGTGTGTGTGTGTGTGTGTGTGTGTGTGTGTGTGTGTGTGTGTGTGTCCCTGTTTGACATTTCAATAACTCCTGAACCATGAGATCACTAGTTAAAATGATTAGACGTTGAATTGAAACTAGTGGCCTATTACTGCAAGTGTATTATTCCATCATTTTCCTCTTATAAATGTGGAAAATATCGAGGTGAACCTCACGTAGAATAATTTATTCCGGCTCCGTAATTCCAATCCATGTTCTCTGATCACTGAAGCTGACAATTCTTGAGAAGACCTGTCAGAACTCAAAGTACAATATCTCACATGTGCATTTCAGAGATCTGGTGACATTTGAGGCTACATAGAGAAAAATAAAAGGAAAATGGTCAAAACTATACCCCTTGACGTTACATTACAATATTGTTGACATTTGGTCTTAGAAGTATACTCCTCCACTGTATTCACAATGTATTGTTTTATTAGCCGTAATGAGGCGACCCTGCATCGGACGAGGGCGTAGGAAAGGAGGTGGCTTATTTTGATTCAAATGAAGCACTGACAATGGCTGATGAGCAGTGGACTGAGGAACCTATTGTGTGCCATGGCAGTAACAACACTCTGAGACGTGTTTCGGGAGCAGATGTTAGCACCCAGAATGTCTCCTCACACTATTGTTCCTTTCACTTCCCACAAGAAGCTCTGTCCAAAAATATATTCAAAAACATGAAGAAGAAAAAAAAAAAGCATGTAAATATCTCGTGTACAGTCCGTTAACGAAGTCTTGAAAACAGTCTTACCCGAACGAGAAAGAAGCAATATTTCCGGAGTTTACTGACATCCTTGTATGATGTCCTACATAATTTTATTTCTCTCAGTCTTTATTATGTAACTTTTTGTATTTTGCTAATACAAATATCTTACCTCCAACATTTCAAACTAATTATCACATATAACTGTATGCCACGGGTTCACGCTAAGGTTTTAACGTCTTAATAAGATACTTTTTTCTGGAAGACCATTAAAGATATAAAAATTAGTTTGATCATTTTGCAGCCATGTTTCAATGGCTACCTCCGACAAATTCCACCTTCATAAGAAAGGTAAAATTTCTCAAAAAATCTACTGCATCAATCAATTTGCATTTGTTAGATTATGTTTGTTGGTTGTTGCGCATATATCTCATGGACATTAGCAGTTTTACAAATTATTGAACTTGAGAAAAAGTTTGTAACTTACAATTCCACTCATATTATGATATACTTTGAAACATTGTTTGGAGGAAACCTTGAACATAAGACATAAGAATGTTCTGTTAGGTTGGAGTGTGTGAAATATTTTCTGCGTGTGCTCAATTTGATGTCTCCTACTTTAATGTTTTGCTCACGACTGTGTCTTTGGTCAAAAGGCGGATGAATTCAGTCATTCATAATGCTGGTAGCAAAGATGTTTTCTGCCGGTATTATAACCACTGTCTTGCATTCATCTTCACGCATTTTTTATTTGTTGCTATTTGCTTTACGTCGCACCGACACAGATATATCTTACGGCGACGATGGGATAGGAAAGGCCTAGGAATTGGAAGGAAGCGGCCGTGGCCTTAATTAAGGTACAGCCCCTGGATTTGCATGGTGTAAAAATGGGAAACCACGGAAAACCATCTTCAGGGCTGCCGACAGTCTGGCTCGAACCCACTATCTCCCGATTACTGGATACTGGCCGCACTTAAGCGACTGCAGCTATCAAGCTCGGTCTTCACGCAATTAGTTCAGTGGTTCTTATGGTACGAGCGTAACACAGGTACAGGTGCAATCTGTCAGTTGACTAACAAACTACTGCCTAACCTCAGACCGCAGAGTTTTGTATTTGAACTGAAAAGTTAACACGTCCAAGGTTATTCCTTCCCATGTCGATGACAAACCTCAGTGCATTCCTCAGTGCAATCATTTAAGAAAAGACTATGAAAACAACATGTAGGGAATCTGCCGCCTGGGCGACTGCCCGAAATGCAGATCAGTGCTGAATGATCGTAGATTTTGTACCTTCTGCAAGAAAATTCCTGGAAAATTACTTGAAGATCTGATGATCTTGTACTAATCTTACTTTAAAACAATTACAATTACACTAACTACTACACATACGTCGATCATACACTTTATGAAGTCCATCCCAAATGGTAAAACATGAAGCTAATGTTTTTCTTCTACCTTACGTCCCCGTCCCCAGAATTACTCACGGCCATGGCTACATTTCCGTGTTTACTCTAAGCAATTGGAATAATCCAAATTAATGTTATCCAGACATCAGTTATGAAAGTAAAGGCTATTTGTCCACCTCATTTAGTTGATCAAAGCGTAATCACCATAGAGCATAGCACAACGATATTTCCTCTGGTATATTGAATTACAGGAGGCCTTTACATCCATTACACCAGACTTGTATCGATACTTCAATATTCGACGTCAATATACTTCAATATTCGACTTAAATCATATTTTTCTATGAACAACACTAGGTACGTTATTTAGTACAATTCATTATTGTGCGGTGCATTATGTGCTTAAAAGAAACAAGTGAATTTACTCCCTCGTTTACATTTAAATTACACCCGGATGAAATTATTTAGTTACGGTATTTTAATCCTTCGTGAAGTGCTGTCCTCCTTGAATCATTTGTTGTATAACGAACACATAGCTCCAAAGCAAGTTCATTCATTTCGTTGGAAAGAAGTTTTTAAGCGCGGCAGCTTAACTGAACACTTCGGTTCAGAGGGTTCTGGGTTTATTTATCGTACAAGCCAGGATTTTAACTGCATATGACATTTCTCTCTCCCGGGGACCGAGTGTTTGTGTTCGTCTTAACACATTTATTTTCATCTATATAGATCACACCACACTAAAAATCACCACAGACACCTACAATGGCTGATTACTTGAAGTTCACTACTGCCACGGCTGCCCCTGAAAAGAATATACTTACCGAAGCTTTGAGATCCATCTCAGTGGTGATCAGTCCCTGTAGTCGATTAAGGTAAAACTCAACTAAGGATAGTCATGTAACTAAATAAAAAAATCAAGACACAGACTGATTTTAGAAATTGTATATAAAATTGATTTATCATAATTAAAGAAAAATGAAGAAATATAATTAATCCAGAACTAAAATTTTACTATTAAATTGTCATAGTGTCCAAGAGTATTGTTCATAAAATAAGACTTGATATCACATCAATGAAAATGAAATGAAATGTCGTATGGCTTTTAGTGGCGGGATATCCCAGGACGGGCTCGGCTTGCCAGGTGCAGGTCTTTCTATTTGACTCCTGTGGGCGACCTGCGCGTCGTAATGAGGATGAAATGATGATGAAGACAACACATATACCCAGCCCCTGGGCCATTGGAATTAACCAATTAAGGTTAAAATCCCCGAACCGGCCGGGAATCGAACCCGGAACCCTCCGAACCGAAGGCAAGTACGCTGACCGTTCAGCCAGCGAGTCGGACACATCAATGATTGACTCTTAAGATAAATAATTTGTTAATGACCTTGTGAGAAATTTATGATTAATTATAAAATCTGTTAATCAAATTCATTAAATACTTGCGATAATGTACACATCTGCCTGGTAATATGATGATAGTGACCACGTATAATAATAATAATAATAATAATAATAATAATAATAATAATAATAATAATAATAATAATAATAATAATAATAATCAATTTAACTAAAATTTTTTATTGTGGCTATCAATGATAAATGCTAATAATAATCCATCAAAACTTGATTAAACCAATAATAAAATCGCTCAGAAGCAACATAAAAATAAATAAATATGTTAATATTATAAATGATTAAAATTGTAATTAATTCCTAAAAATGCATAATTAACTGCTTCAGAAAGATTGATAACATGCCCACATCATTATATTAGGCCTTCCGAAATAATAGGTAAATTATAGTGATAACACACTAATAATAATAATAATAATAATAATAATAATAATAGTGAAATATAAAATAATGATAATGATAATATCCAGCCACTGGTGTCCACTGTAATTCACTACCACTGTGTATATAAAATTTACTATTCGGAACATTCACAAACCAATGAAAATATCACACCTCAGGTAATTACCACTAACTCCCGTTTACATAATTTAATAAACAAATGTTTTAAATCAGAGTTACCATGACAAGTTTCTTCTCAAAAAGAAAAACACTGCTCACTGTGTAAAAATAAAGAAAGTCAATTGCCTAAAGAATGTTTTTGCAAATAATGATTACTTCTATACTAATGATTACTGAACTGTCTAACAATAAATTCATGTTTCATAACATACCATTTTATATATACATAAATTTTAGTTCACACCAATTCTAGTTCAGTAACTCATCAAATTTTTCTTGGTTGTTGTTTTTGCTTGCGAATCTAAAACATTTCCTTACATTTATACACGAGTCCTATATTAAACTAATCTAAATTAAAACCAAAATAAATAACTATCCCACTTAAGGAAAAGAAGAATCCTAAAAGTAAGGTATTATTTACAAGAGACACAGCCAAATGGATAGCCTACGATGTCAACAAAAAAATTTTTGGGAACAATAAACTATCACTTACTATTCACAAATATGTACAACACGACATATCCTCACATAAATTCTCCACGAAAATCACAAGATCAGGTTATTTAATTAAAAATTGATAATGATTGGTTAATTTCAGTGTCCACATTGTAATAAATCACTGAAACAACCGTTAACCACGACCATACAGCAATTAATCTCGTGGCGTACTCAACCTGATGCACTGTAAAATCTATTTATATACATTCATGAAATGAGTTCATGACAGCTTAAAGGACCGTAGCACAAAAATTGCCAAAAATAAAATAATTTTTTAAGAATAATAATAATAATAATAAATAATGTCACGCAAAAAGTAATTTCTCAAAAGAAAACAGTATCTAACAATCTTAATAAAACAATTGGGTGTTCTACGCACCAGCACGATATTTCTGTGGCAATCTAAATAGTCAATTAAATTTTACATATCAATAATCGATGCTGCGTCACAATTAGCCTACAAATGCGTCATTAGGCCCTTTCTACTGCTTAGTATTTTCAACTGGTTAATTAGCATATCTTCCTTTCAATACCATGTTCCTCCTCCGGCTTCACAATGCCGGTATTCACCTCATATCAGCTGCATTGCTGATTTTACTTTATTTGCCAGTCACCAGCTGGTGCATAAATTCCTCAATTATTCTCTGAGAAGAACATCACGAATCACACTATCCTGTTTAATCTGGACCTCAACAAATATCTGACTGCTATTGTCACCCAACATCCCATTTCATTGCAATGAAAAGAATTCTTACTACGGGCTATACATTTAATAATAATCATCCAATCGTTTATTCAGATTCCGCTTCAAAAAAATATGACTTCTACTATCACATTTTCTGACATCATGATAGTAAATCAAATAAATTGCTAGTCATTATATTGAAATAAGATAGCACAATCTTAACTCATTATACTGGTGCACACAAAATAAATGATGCTATTAATTAATTCATTAATTAATAAAAATTATATCCAACGACGGCCCATTAAATAGTTCAAAATAGACATGTTTACGACACCGCACTAAACTGAAATTGTACTTCACATACACGTCAAAATTGTTCACAAATAACCTGGAGTAGCAACATACTTATGGTAATAATAATAATAATAATAATAATAATAATAATAATAATAACAATAATAATAATAATAATAATAATAATAATCATAATAATAATCATAATAATCATAATAATAATAATAATCCCGTGTGAGGATTTACCGGTTACCTCCATCGGGCGCTTCCCATTGGAATTGGGGAAGCTCGCTGGCTCTGCCGCCAGCAGAGTCAGAGGGTAGTAGGGAAATAAAATACCACCGTGAAAAAAAACTGGTCCCTTGCCAGGGTTACGGCGAAGACTGGTAAATGACCAGAAGCCAGAAAACATCTTGAGGCAACCTCTAGGGCTAACAACCCTAGCTGTAAAAGGATGGGTACCCGTCCAAAACAAAGTCAAGTCAAAAAGCATGATGGCACAACATTTCAAGAAACATACCCCAGGGGGTAAATCTTCGGATAAATCCCTCGTCGTGAACGCCACGGCGCACGAGTCTTGTTCGGATTCTGGGGGAGACTCGACATCATGCAAGAGACGAGTCGGAGCGTCTCGGTGTACCCCGAAGAGTCAAAAACTCAGGCCAAAAGCTAAAACCTTTCTAGCAACTTTCAACATAAATTCACTTACACAAACTGGCAAGCTGAAAACCTCTCCAAAGCTCTTCAGAAAAATCAGATATCCATAGTGGCCCTACAGGAAACAAAGTACCCAGATGAAGAGATGAATCCGAAGGCTAACGATTTTTCAAGAGCAAAGCGCAAAGAGGAATCCTCAATGGAGCTGTGATGCTTGGAACCGCGTTTGCTGTTAGAACCAAGATCCTTAAATCGGTTGCAAATTTCCAACCTGTGAATGACAGATTTTCTATACTCACAATTAAATGCGCGAACAAAACCTACGCCCTAGTTAACGCACATGCTCCTACAAACGATAAGAACAAGTCTGATCCAGACGAAGTTGATAATTTCTGGGACCTACTGGATGAAAAATTGAACAAAATACCCAAACACCATGTCAAGCTTCTTTTGGGCGACTTCAATGCCCAACTAGGTCGTGAGCAGAAGTACAAGAAAGTTATAGGAAATTACCCTGCTCACAAAAGAACCAATCCCAACGGCAAAAGACTGGTGACCATTTGCTAAAATCACAACCTGCAGGTCATGTCGACCCACTTTCGCCATCTACCCAGAAAGCAAATGACTTGGCGTTCTTCCGTCCAAGCTCTCGGAGAGGTCCAAATTGACCATGTTGCGATCTCCAGGAGAAACAGCCCCGAGATTATGAATGTCAGGGTAAAGAAAGGCATCAATGTGGCCTCAGATCATTATATGTCTCTTAACAAATTCAAACCAATTCCCGCAAACACAAGGAAGACAACCAAACAGATCACACGCTTCGACAATGATAAACTTCGGCAAAGGGTCGAGGAGTTCCAGGAGAAGGCTAGACCAAATGACTGTGACTTTAACAACGCCAAAAGTCTCCTTGTTGAGGCCGCCAAAGACGTTGCAGAAATCAAGAGAAGCAAAAAGCTTGCCTGGTGGAATAGTACCTGCGAATCAGTCCTCCAAGAAAGACTCAATGCGTGGAAACAGTACAACTCTACGAAATCAGAAAATGATTGGGAAACCTACAAAACCCAACATGCCCAAGCACCTAGGGTGTTCAGAACTGAGAAACGTAAATACGAAAAATATCTCAGAGAACATTGCTCCTCGCCTTCAGAAGAAAAATCTCGACTATTCCTGTGGAAATCTTCTACAATAATGATCCTTCCTTCGGAACACATGACATTTTTCTTCTGAAGACACGGAGCCGCTGCGAAACTTAAAGAGTTTCACCTCGTTTTCTTGACATGGCATAAGCTCAAAAGCCCATACCATGTCTGAAATGTAAACGTTTCACTGCAGGCTTTGTAATCTTACTTTTCTATCATCCATCTTAGTACACGTTCAAGAGCTAGGTTCAAAAGAGTCCAATTGCGAATCCATTCTTACTTGAATTATGATTTCGATAGTGGTTCAGAAAGTTATAACTCTGATGGGACTTATTGCATCAATTCAGCATTGTTTATCTCCACGTATAGCAGAAAATAATCTTCATAAGTTTGGGCGAGAACTGCGATAGAAAGGCTGGAAGACTTAAAACATGATACCTTTAAGCACTGATTTTAAATCTGAACATCTTGCTCAGGATAAACTGTAATAGTCAACGTTGGTATTGATAGAACCTCCCTTTGGCTTCCAGTACGTCTGATGGAATCTATCTTAGGACGCGTGGTTCTGGTGTGATTTCTGATCTTATGTGACTAACAGTACAGTATTTATCCCTTAAGTTACAAACAGCAGCAACATGTTGCCTCGTGTGAATAACCACAGTGCCGGACCGAGTAACTCAGACGGTAGAGTGCTCTCCGTCTGAGATCAACTTGGTAGGTACGATCCTGGCTCAGTCCAGTGGTATTTGAAGATGCTCAGAATAATCATCCCCGTGACGGTAGATTTACTGGCACGTAACGGAACTCCTGCGCCACCAAATTCCAGCAAATCGCGTCTCCGAATGACATAAATATATAATTAGTGGGACCTAAAACAAATAATATTAGTAATAAACTTAGCAGTATACGTCATTCATAACATAAAAATGGAGTGACTTCTATGACTAACAGTAGGAATGTCTGTCATCCATAACACTATAAGTTAATGGGGTGATTTGTTTGACTAATAGTAGCAATATCCATCATTCTTGAGTGACTAATAGTAGCAATATCCATAATCTTTTATGACTAACAATAGCGATATCCGTCATGTTTGCGTGACTAACAGTAGCGATATCAGTCCTCTTTGTGTGAATAACAGTAGCGATATCCATCACGTTTGTGTGAGTAACAGTAGCGATATCCGCCATCCTTGTGTGAATAACAATGCGATATCCGACATCCTTGTGTGACTAACAATAGCGATATCCGTTCTGTTTGTGTGACTAACAATAGCGATATCCGTACTGTTTGAGTGACTAACAGTAGGGATATCAGTCCTCTTTGTGTGAATAACAGTAGCGATATCCATCGTGTTTGTGTGACTAACAGTAGCGATATCCGCCATCCTTGTGAGAATAACAGTAGTAATGTCCGTCATCAATGCATGACTATCATTAGCAATATGCGTCCTCTTTGTGTGACTAACAATGGCGTTATCCGTCCTCTTTGTGAGATTAATAATAGCGATATCCGTACTCATTGTGTGACTAACAATGGCGATATCCGTCATCCTTGTGTGACTAACAATAGCGATATCCATCCTCTTTGTGTGACTAACAATAGCGACATCCGTCCTCTTCGTGTGATTAACAATAGCGATATCCGTCATGTGTACACTACCGCTCATTAATTTCAATACAGCCTGGTATTTGAGATTTAAAACACAAATCAAACGTTATTTCTCACAAAAGATAATTATATTAACTTACACATGTATAATACAATCACAATCATTATATTTTACTTTCATCAAAGTCTCCTCTTTTGGATTTAATGACAGCCTCACAAACTCGAGGCATGCGGTCAATCAGTTTCTGTAGGTATCGTGAATCCATATGATTCCACACATCCTTAACAATATTCCAGAGATATTCCTTGCTGGATATATTAACTTCCCTGATACGTATGTCCACTTCATCCCAGACCATTTTAATGGGATTACAATCGGGCCTTTGGGACGGCCATACCATATCTTTCAGTACTTTCTGTTTTTCCTTTGATGCAATGTAGTTCGTACAGTATGTCGACCGATGTTTTGGGTCATTATCCTGTTAAGCGCAATCCACTTGGTACTGCATGATACTGAAGTATGCGATGGTACTGCTTCTGATCCATACATCCTTCTATTTTCATAATGTCGCCAACTCTATCTCCGGCAAAACATCCCCAAACCATAATAGAACCTCCGCCGTGTTTAACTGTAGGTAGAACACACTGCTGGGCTACCCTTTCCCCTACAAATCGGCGAACAAATATTCTCCTTCTGGTTCCAAAAATCTCGAACTCCCGAACTCCGATTCATCGGTGAATAACACCTTCATCCACTTTTCCGATGTCCAATTACGATGTTTTCTAGCCCATTCAAGTCTCTTCTGTTTATTTATGGGCCTTAGATGGGGTTTTCTTGCTATGACACATACTTTCAAGCCGGCTTCAATCAGTCTCCTTTTTACTGTTGCAACATATATTTTTGTCGTATTATTTTTTACCAAGTCTGCACGAATTTGGGGCGCTGTTTGGACTCTATTCCTCTTACTGGTAATTCTGATATATTTATCATCACTTTTAGTTGTTTTACGAGGTCGTCCTGGTCGTGGTATGTCCTTATTGCTACCTGTTGTCTTCTGGCGGTGAAGGGTGTATAGGGTGTATTACACTCTCCTATAGACTCAATACACTGTTACGCAATTTGGCGAAGATATAAACCTGCTTAGCTAAGTGCTACAATTGCAGCACGTTTTTCTATGGACATCTCCACTAGTGGAGCCATACTCGCGATGTGCACACTTCAACAGTCACGAAGGAACTGACATGCAGGAACCACATGTTATGTATCATAGCAATGTTTGCCGTTCGCTGCAGATATCACATCACTACAGGGAACAACACAGATGCACCAATTGCGGCGTCCGTTGGCAAATAGGTAAACAAACATATCTGACAGGTACACAACGTTAATATACACAATATTGGTTGTTGGGTACTATTGTATCTCGATGACCACAAACAAAAGTCATGTCATGTGTACAACTGTTGTACTAATCCTTTGCTTCCTCAACCGCACACACGGTATTAGACCTCCTCTACAGAGAACGAGATGTCAATTATTGGATGTATTTAAATTAATGAGCAGTAGTGTGTGTGACTAACAATAGCGACATCCGACATCCTTGTGTGACTAACAATAGTGATATCCGACATCCTTGTGTGACTAACAATAGCGATATCCGACATCCTCGTGTGACTAACAATAGAGATATCCGTCATCTTTTTGTGACTATCAGGAGCTGTATCTGTCCTCTTTTTGCGACTAAAATAGCGATATCCGACATCCTTGTGTGACTAACAATAGAGACATCCGTCATCTTTGTGTGACTATCAGGATGTATACCTCCCCTCTGTTTGTGACTAACAATAGCGATATCCGACATCCTTGTGTGACTGAGAATAGCGATATCCGTCATCTGTATGTGACTAACAATAGCGATATCCGACATCCATGTGTGACTAACAGTAGCAATATCCGCCCTCTTTGTGTGACTATCAATGGCGTTATCCGTCCTCTTTGTGAGATTAATAATAGCGATATCCGTACTCATTGTGTGACTAACAATAGCGATGTCCGTCATACTTGTGTGACGAACAATAGCGATATCCATCCCATTTGTGTGACTAATAATAGCGATATCCGACATCCTTGTGTGACTAACAATAGAGACATCCGTCATCTTTGTGTGACTATCAGGAGGTATACCTGCCCTCTTTCTGTGACTAAAAAAGCGATATACGACATCCTTGTGTGACTGAGAATAGCGATATCCGTCATCTGTATGTGAATAACAATAGCGTTATCCGACATCCATGTGTGACTATCAATGTTGTTATCCGTCCTCTTTGTGAGATTAATAATAGCGATATCCGTACTCATTGTGTGACTAACAATGGCGATATCCGCCCTCTTTGTGTGACTAACAATAGCGATATCCGTCCTCTTTGTGTGACTAACAATAGCGTTATCCGTCTTCTTTGTGCGACTAAGAGTAGCGATATCCATCCTCTTAGTGTGAATAACAATAGCGATATCCGTCCTCTTTGTGTGACTAACAATAGCGTTATCTGTCCTCTTTGTGCGACTAAGAGTAGCGTTATCCGTTCTCATTGTGTGACTAACAATAGCGATATCCGTCCTCTTTGTATGACTAACAATTGCGATATCCGTCCTCTTTGTGTGACTAACAATAGCGATATCCGCCGGCTTCGTGTGACTAACAATAGCGTTATCCGTCCTCTTTGTGCGACTAAGAGTAGCATTATCCGTCCCTTTGTGTGACTAACAATAGCGATATCCGTCCTCTTTGTGTGACTAACAATAGCGATATCCGTCATCCTTGTGTGACTAACAATAGCGATATCCGGCATCCTTGTGTGATTAACAATAGAGATATCTGTCATCTTTGTGTGACTAACAATAGCGAAATCCGACATCCTTGTGTGATTAACAATAGAGATATCTGTCATCTTTGTTTGACTATCAGGAGCTGTATCTGTCCTCTTTTTGTGACTAACAATAGCGATATCCGACATCCTTGTGTGACTAATAATGGAGGCATCCGTCATCTTTGTGTGACTATCAGGAGGTATATCTGTCCTCTTTTGGTGACTAACAATAGCTATATCCGGCAACCTTTAGTGACTAACAATATCGATATCCGACCTCCACGTGTGACTATCAATGGCGTTATCCGTCCTCTTTGTGAGATTAATAATAGCGATATCCGTCCTCTTTTTGTGACTAACAATAGCGATATCCTACAACCTTGTGTGCCTGAGAATAGCGATATCCGTCATCTGTATGTGACTAACAATAGCGATATCCGACATCCATGTGTGTCAACAATAGCGATATCCGGCATCCTTGTGTGACTAACAATAGCGATATCGGGCATCCTTGTGTGACTAACAATAGAGATATCCGTCATCTTTGTGTGACTCTCAGGAGCTATATCTGTCATCCTTGTGTGACCTACATTAGCAATGTGTGTCAACCATAACACAGTAGTGAATGATTTTTGCCCTTGTATTGAATAACAGTAGCAATATCCATCGTCATGAACATTATAGTGGATTGACTTTTATGACGAACAATAGCAAAATCTGTCGTCCATAACACTGTAATGGAGTGATTTGTGGTACTCGCAGTAGCCATATCTTTCATACATAGCATATTAATAGAATAATTTGAGTGACTAACAGTAGCAACACCTGTTGTTCATAATAGTGTACTGTTGTGGAGTTAGCTGTGTGACTAGCAACAGCGAAATCTGTCATCCCCAACAGATGACTGGAATGCAGCGGAGTGAATTGTGTGAATAAGTGTAGAAGTTCTGTGTTCCATAACAGTGTAGTGGGGTGATGTGTGTGATTAGCAACAGCAGTATCTGTCATCCCTAAAACTGTAGTGGAGTGATTTGTGTGAATAACGGTAGCAATAACTGTCATCCATAACACTATGTCAACAATAGTCGTAAAATACGTCATCCATAACACTGTAGTGGAGTGATTAATGTGACTAACAGTAGCAATATTAAGACATGGTATACGCTTTTGGGCTTATGCCATGTCAAGAAAATAAGGTGAAATTCTTTACGTTTCGCAGAGAATTTTGCTCTGCGCCATCAGAAGAAAATCTCCACTGTTCACGAGTAAGGCTTCTCAAGGAAACAATAAAGGTGGATGTGGTACGTTTATTCGTTACCAGATGGCTCACCGTACGCGTTACAGCGCTAGCATTCGAAGCGGAAGATGACGGCAACATCAGAATCAGTCTGAGAGGGATCACATAACAGGTGTACGTACATTATGGAAGTATGACACTGACACAAGCATGGAATGAAATATCAGATGATGAGGAGCGTACGAATTTGGAAAACACCGATACGAAATAACAATAGTGAAAGGACAGGGAAGGGAACTACCTACGTCAATGGCTGGCAACCACGTATTACTTAATTGATAGCCAGTGTCCCTTTGAAATTGTTAGGATTTCTACGTATTTCCACAGCTTCCTGTATAATCCTGGACATTTAGTGTCTAGTGTGGGTAAGAGCTCGAGCATCTTAGAACACGACATCATTGCTGATTTGTCTGGCCGGTTGAGACGAATATTATTTAGTTCATGTTACTTGATACGAGTACCGATGGACCGGCATGTTTCGCGAATGTATACATTGCCGCAAGTATAGGGATGTAAAAGTGGGAACAATTTGTCCTCGGTTTTACCCAGCCTGTGAGCAATTTTAGTGACAGTGCCAAACACGGTTTTTATATAGTGTTTGCCAAGGTTCTATTGTTATTATATTTGCCTTTATTCATAGTGGCGAAGTTAGGACTCATGGTCCTCTCTGTAAATCTGAAGAAAAATATTCGTAATCTTATCTTAAAACTACCATTATAAACTAGAAGTTACATGAAAAAAATTTAAGCACAATAAATTTTCTTAATATTGATTATTATTATTATTATTATTATTATTATTATTATTATTATTATTATTATTATTATTACTATTATTATTATTATTATTATTATTATTATTATTATTATTATTATTTCTTCGTTATGCCCGTTTACAGAGCGCGTTGGAACTTGTTAGCTTGATGATCGTTTTCCTTCTTCTTCTTCCAAAATCTCTTCATGAACTCGCTATGCTGTTTCTTGCGTTCTTCCGTCCATTGTTTCCCTGTGGTTCTTTTAGCCTTTTCAGTGAACATGTGCTTTGCAACCAGATTCCCAAAAGCCTTGCGATCCCTGATGATATCTTCTGTGATGTTCATTTCTTCTAAGTCCTGCTTTATTTCCTCAAACCAGCTTATTTTGCCCTTCTTTGAATTAATTATACCAAGCAGTCTTTTTGAATATCTAGTGCAGGGCCTCTCAGGGTGCATGCGCGTGGTGCATGCACTGTGCACGGTGCAAAAGACGACTTGGCTTGGTTGACCAGAGTGCAGACCCCCCACTCCTCGATTTGGAGCAATAGCGCTTACTCTCTCTTTCCTCACGCCTCTCTCGCTCGCTCCGCCTGTCTCCCTCTGCCCCACTTGCGCCGTAGCGCTCCAAATCCGGGCTGAGTTGAGCCGAGTATAGCCGAGTAGAGCCGAGCTTAGCCGAGTAGCCAAGAGACGAAGCGTTGATCCGAGCTATACCGAGCGGCACCGATGCACAGTGCACGGAGTTCTTGCGCCTCTATCTGCACGCGTGAGATTTTGGGCGTTTGAAAGGCCCTGATCTAGTGTCATCCATTCTACAGATGTGGCCATAGAATTTCAATTGTCTCCTGCGTACGGTATTGGTGAACTTGTCGATTGCTTTGTACAAATCTACAGTTTTCCTTTTGATCCATATACCATTTACATAAACGGGGCCATATATTTTTCTCAGAATTTTTCGTTCTTGTTTTTCAATTTCATCAATTTTAGAGTGGCATCCTAGAGATGTGGTTTCTGAGGCATAAAAGGCTTCCGAAAAAACATCAGTCTTGTAATGCCGAAGTTCTGCATTTCGTGACATCACTCTTTTATTATAGTGGTTCCATGTTATTCGGTATGCTTTCAGTAGTTTGGTGGCTCTTTCTAAATTAGCTTTCCTGTCCAATCCGGATGGTACAATAATTTCTCCTAGATATTTGAAGGAAGGGACCTGCGTGATTATTCCATAATTTGTCTGTAGTGGGGATCATTGGATATTCTGGTGTCCATTAGCCATGATATGAGTCTTCTCATACGATATTTGGAGGCCTGTCTTTGATGCTATCTCATGCAACTTCTCTATGGCATACCTGGTTTCTTCACTAGTCTTGGTAAAGATAGCTAGATGATCAGCCAAAGCTAGGCACTTCACGTTAATTCCTTGTTCCCGAGTACCAACCCTTCGATTTATTTTCCCCACTCCCTGATGACTTCGTCTAACACTAAGTTAAAAAGATTGGGGAGAGGCCATCTCCTTGTCGAACTCCTGTATGCACTTCAAAAGGCTCTGAAAGTTTATCTAGAAACTTCACTTGAGATGTTGTGTCTGTGAGAGTCTGGAGGATTAATTCTGTGGTCTTCTTGTCCACATTGAGCTCTCCTAGGATGTCCACAACAGTTTGTCTGTCGATAGAGTCATACGCCTTCTTAAAGTCCACAATGGTGACAAATGTGGTGGTACTGCGGCGTATCCTTAATATCGCCTTCAGACTCCAAATTTGCTCAGAACACGATCTAACTTTTCTGAAGCCTGCTTGGTATTCACCAATCAAATAATCTGTTTGTTGTTCTACTCTGTTTAATAGTGCATTAGACAGAACCTTGTATATAACTGGTAAAAAGGGATATGCCTCTGTAGTTGTTGGGGTCCGCTCGATCGCCTTTTTTATGTAACGGATGGATAATGGCATTCTTCCAGTCCTTCGGAATCATCATGGTCTCCCATTATTATTATTATTATTATTATTATTATTATTATTATTATTATTATTATTATTATTATTATTATTATTATTTCCGACTCGTTGGCTGAACGGTCAGCGTACTGGCCTTCGGTTCAGAGGGTCCCGGGGTCGATTCCCGACCTGGTCGGGGATTTTAACCTTAATTGGTTAATTCCAATGGCACGGGGGCTGGGTGTATGTGTCGTCTTCATCATCATTTCATCCTCATCACGACGCGCAGGTCGCCTACGGGAGTCAAATATAAAGGCCTGCACCTGGCGAGCCGAACCCGTCCTGGGATATCCCGGCACTAAAAGCCATACGACATTTCATTTTTCGTTATTATTATTATTATTATTATTCTTGTTTTCGAATAGGTCTACTATGGACCACGTTAAGTATCATTCATTTACGGTTCTTCCTCTTTCGATCGGCCCAGTACTTCTTCATCCTTTCGGAGTGGGCTTCTTTACGTTCTCGTGACCAGTTGTTGCCGGTCCGTTTTTTTCTACTTTGATCTTTGAATCCCTTAATTTTGTTGATGATTTTTCTGTATTCCTGTCTGTTGTACACTGCCTGCTGTGATATATTATTTTCCTCCATATCCTCCTTGACCCCTTTAAGCCAGCTAGTTTGTGTCTTCCTGTTCTCCATGTATTCCAGAATTCGCTTGGCTGTTCTCTCTGGTGGCATTCTTTTAATGTGTCCGTAGAAGCAGAGTCTTCTCTTCTTGAAGGATGTTGTGATTTTTTCGGTCCTTTTGTATAGTTCCTCATTTGGTCGCAGTCTAAATTCTTGACCCACTTTCCTGGGCCCTAGTATCTTCCTCAAGATCTTCCTTTCTGTCTTTTCAATGTTTTCTAGTAAGCCCTTCCTGTTCAGTGGAATACATTCGATCGCATATAGACTCTCTGGTTTGATGACAGTGTTGTAATGTCTGATTTTTGCAGTGAATGAAACTGATTTTTTATTGTAGACATTTCGACATAACTGGTATGCTGCTTCCATCTTTCTTGCCCTTTCCTGTAATGCTATTCCTGGTAGTCCTGTTGGGGTTATCCATTCCCCTAGATATTTAAACTTCTGTACTCTTTTAATTGTTCCATATTTGGTGACAATATTTTGTGTCGGATCCTTTTTGTCCTGAATCATTAGTTCCGTCTTTTCGAAGGATATCTGAAGTCCCGTCTTTACAGCAGTCTCTTGAAGTGTTTCAATTTGTACCTTGGCTGTTTCAGTGTCTTCTGCCAGTATTGCCATATCATCTGCGAATGCTAGACAGTCAATTTTGACTCCAGATCTTCCCAGTGATATTCCATTTTTCACCCCTAATTCCATCAGTCTCTTCCTCCACTCTCTGACCACTTTTTCAAGTATAACATTAAACAGAAGTGGTGACATCCCGTCCCCTTGTCGGACACCTGTTTCAATCTTGAATGGTTTTGACAACATACCCATAAACTTAACCTGTGATGTAGTGTCAGTGATGGTTTCTTTGATTAAATTTCTAGTTTTTTTATCTATCCCAAACTCTTCTAACGTGCTTATCAAGGTTGCTCTGTCGACTGAATCATAGGCTTTCTTAAAATCCACAAATATAATCACTAGATTTTTGGCTGTGAGTGCACGTAGTTGTATTATGGAGATTAGGTTGAAAATTTGCTCGCTGCATGATCTCCCTTTCCGGAATCCTGCCTGGTATTCACCAAGTTCTTTTTCTATTATCCCTTCAGTCCTGTTTTGTAGTGCCTTGGATAGGATTTTAGAGGCAACTGGTGGCAATGATATTCCTCTGTAATTGTTAACGTTTGTTCTGTCTCCTTTTTTGTGCAGCGGGTGTATTAATGATGTCTTCCATTCCTTTGGGATGCTCTCCGTTTGCCAAATCTCCTCAAACAGTGCTTCTAGCTGAGTCACTAAGTGTTCTCCAGCATATTTCAATAACTCTGCAACTATTGAATCTTCACCTGACGTCTTATTGTTCTTCAGTCCTGTTATTATTCCCCTGATTTCTTCTTTATTAGGTGGTTCTGAGTCCGGTGTCTGGTTCTTGGGTTTCTCAAACATTAGAGTTTCCTCAGGTTTTTTACAGTTCAGTAGTTTCTGGAAATAATTTGCAAGGTGTTGGCAATTCTGTTCATTTCCAGTGATTAGATTTCCTTCGTCATCTTTGAAGCATAGGGTTGGCGGTTTGTATCTTGTTAAGTTCCTCCTGAATGTCTGGTAGAAATTACGTGTATTGTTTTTCACGAAATCTTCTTCTAGTTTCTTTAGTTGCTGTGTGTCATAATGTTTTCGTTCACCTCTTATGGTTTTAGCTGTTGTTTTCCTTTGTGCTTTGAATGACTCCCAGTCTTCTGGTTTCTTAGTTGAGTTCCATTTCTTCCATGTCTGAGCCCTTCTTTGTAGTGCTTCTTCGCAAACTTCATTCCACCACGGATGTTTCTTCTTTTTACTTCGTAGGATTGTTTGTTCCGCTGCTTGTTGTATTGATGTTGCCATCTCAGTCCAACTGTGACTTTGAATCTTATTTATCCTGTTCTGGTATTCATTCACAGTCTGCTGATTGAACTTCAGATCTTCTATTCTGTATCTTGTAATTTTTGTACCACTACTTTTTCTCCTTTCTGGTGTTAATTTCATCTTAATTTTTGTCAGATAGTGGTCAGAGTCGAAGTTTGCTCCTCTAGCTACATGTACATCTTGAATTTCTCTGGAGTTTTCATAACTGATTGCAACATGGTCAATCTGAAATTCGCCCAATAACTTGTTAGGTGATATCCATGTTGTTTGTTTCTTTGGCTTCTTCTGGAACTTGGTGGTCATGATGTTCAAATTGAATTTTTCACACAACTCTATCAACCTCTTACCATTCATGTTTGTCTTGCTGTGAGCCGTGAATTTTCCTGTGGTTCTTGATGGTTCATTCCTTCCAATTTGTGCATTGAAGTCTCCTAGCAGAATTACAACATTTTTCTCTGGAGTATTTCCTAGAATTTCTTCCAGACCTTCCCAAAATTTTTCTACTTTCTGTGGATTTTGTTGGTTGTCCTTATTTATTGGTGCATGTGCATTTATTATTGTGTATTTCTTGTTCTTGTTTTTGAAAGTTAGTGTTGACATCCTTGGTGAGGTGGATTTGAATTCCGTTATCTTGTCTGCCATTGAATTGTGTACTACAAATGCTGTTGTATTTTCTCTGCTGGTTTACCTTTATAAATCCTGTAGTTGTGTGTTTGTACCGTATTTTCATCTTGGTATCTTGTTTCTTGTATAGCTAATATTTTCATCTCTTGTTCATCCATCATTTTAGTCAGTTCCATTTGTTTCCCTATTTTCAACATCGAGTTTACATTCAGTGTCCCAATGAACGTTCTGTGTGTACATTTGTGATTTGTCTTTGGGATTCTAAGACCCTCCGACTGGTCTTGACTTGCGCAATGCTGCTGGACCCCCGGATCCGAATGCCCAGCTTCGGTAGCTTCGCCACCACGAGGATATGAGTTACTCATTGCACCTTTCATGACTGATACTTGTTTAGAGCTTGTGCTTCTAGAAATTTGCATTTCCATCTGCTACGACTTGGTTCGCTGCACCAAGAAGTTTTCCAGGCCGCCCCTAACATGGGGAACAGACGCTACGGGAATGGCAGAGTGCTTTTTAGGCGGCACTCACTCGCCTTGTCACATTGCCGTCACTGGATATATGTGGCATTTTTTAGAGACTATGGTGCCCTCCATAGTCCCACCACATCCTGGTGGCAATGCCGCTGTTGGTCCGGGACTGCTTATTTGTCAGGTTTCCCTGCTTATATCGCAGCTGCCCTCCATATCTGGAGGGATGCCCACTATCCGCCACCTGTGGACCCGCCTGGTCGCAGTCAGCTCTGCGTCCCATACACTGGGCAGGTATTATTATTATTATTATTATTATTATTATTATTATTATTATTATTATTATTATTATTATTATTATTATTATGCTGCCTCTGCACGAATGTTTGGCCATGTCGTTTCACGTAATTTACTTACCACCTCTTTAGTCATTTAATTTCCTAACTTCGGTGCTATAAACTAATAATTTTTGTTTGAGCCATCAGCCATATGCCCGTCTGAATCCTCAAAAGGTATAGTACACTGTTTGACTTAGCGAGGTGAAGAGACATTGCCCTACACAGTACCGTTTGCAAAGCCCCTTCTAGGGGAAGTCTGCGTGGGGAAATCAGCTGTGTTGTACAGGGGAACCGACAATTGCCTTTTTAAAACTATTAAACTAAGATTTGTAATTTAATTTATCGTACACGTATAAAGATTGGAGTAAAATTGTTGAAGACGTTAGTTTAGAACATAATTTTCTACCACCAGTTTTGCGGGTTTTATTTATTTCTTATTCACCCTGTATATTTAAAAGTATTTTTTTAGATTGTGATTCATCTCCTTTAAACAGGAAATTTCACTTTTATCACAGATTCAAGCTGTAGAGATGGTCATTTTTCAGTGTTACATAAATCACTGGAGTGATAGACGTCTCCTCCATTTTGCCTTGTAGCTGGCCGTGAAAGGGATACGTAAAACATCCGTCTTATTTACTCGCATAATGTCAGGTTTATTATTTTTGTTGACTTCTGCTCTAGCTACCTAGATGCGGACCTATTTTTTTTTTTTTTTTTTTGCTATTTGCTTTACGTCGCACCGACACAGACAGGTCTTATGGCGACAATGGGATAGGAAGGGCCTAGGAATGGGAGGGAAGCAGCCGTGGCCTTAATTAAGGTACAGCCCCAGATTTTGAAAACGGGTAAACCACGGAAAACCATCTTAAGGGCTGCCGGCAGTGGGGTTCGAACCCACTATCTCCCGGATGCAAGCTTTCAGCTGCGCGCCCCTAACCACACGGCCAACTCGCCCAGTGCAGACTCGTTTAACCTGGAGCTCAATATCAGCACATCGTACATAGTTGCACATTGTCACTATCGGCCACAAAAAGAGCATCTGATACAGCTCATGTCTGCCGGAGGTTTATTTTCATAATGTTTGCTGAGCCATGCTGTCGGCTTGAGCAACAGTGATATCTTTCTGTCCCTCCACGAAGTGATTGGTCTTCCATTTCAGCAGTTATATTTGATGATATTGACACAAGCAAGCCTTCACCTTTGTATCCTAATATCAATGCTGACATGATAAGAAATTATATCATTCTCCTCTTAGATAAATTTTTAGTTAAATACGGAGGAAGACAAAGATTATCATACTCATCCTCGACATTAAAATATCCCAAATTAGTTTCCGTAAGCAAACTCGGACCTTCACTATAGGCCTAATAGTTTTTAGTATGTACACTTTCTTAAAATTGGGAAATATATTTTATTACGAAGAAAAAAAACATGGCCCCGATGCTCAGAAGGAAGGCCTGCAGGTAACAAGGTGTCGTGTGATCAGCACGACGAATCATTTCGGCCGGTATTCTTGCCTTTATAGACCGAGTATTTTAATTACCGGACAATGAAATAACCCAAGCCTGAAGAGCATGGATAAGAAAGGTACAATAGATTGCTTAGGACTCAGGATACTCGTTTCCTTCTTATTTGGTCGAGGTTCGATTACGGGGTCCACCAAATCTTTAGGATTGGTTTGAGAATCTGCCTTGTGAGGACAACTGAAGCAAGGAATTAGAAGTGAATACCATATTCCGCCGCCCTAGAGGTGTTACCTATGGTTATCCACTTCAACTCTGGACAGTCATACAGGCTATTATGACCTCGTTCATTTCATTACACTTCACTGTCCATAATTCTCTAAAACTGAATAATAATAATAAGGAGAATAATAATAATAATAATAATAATAATAATAACAATAATAATAATATTTCCTTCATTAGTGGGATTGTTCAACTTGGTTTATATGAAAATGTACGCGAACATTTTGAAATACTAGGCGAAAGATTTCTTTCCTAGAATTTGATTATTTTTAACGTAGTAATTAACTCGTGGCCAAACATCCCATTACAGACGTTGGCCTTCCATGAAGAATGCTGCCCATCCAGATGGCCTGAAAATATTGGAAGGTAACCTCTTTAACTTTCGCCTGTCTGCTCACTGTGATATCGATGATGATGATGATGCTTGTTGTTTAAAGGGGCCTAACATCGAAGGTCATCGGCCCACACTGTGATATCAGAGAGCACCTCAGTTGATTTCATCAGGCTGAGTAAACCACTATCCAACTCTCCGTCCATAATTAAAATCCTTGGGCTGGCGTGCAATCAAACCCAGGACAGCAAAATTACCCGTACTCCATAGGGGAAGCTAATAGGCCTAATAATAATACTAATAATAATAATAATAATAATAATAATAATAATAATAATAATAATAGAAACAATACGGAAGGGGCGACTGATATTTATCTGACATTTATACGGAATGGATGACAACAGGTTAATCAAACAGATCTCCAAACATATTTAGAACAAGAAGTCAACAACAACCTAGATTCAAGAAGTCAAGAAATATCTGGTAATAATAATACAGTGTTATTTGCTTTACGTCCCACTAACTACTTTTACGCTTTTCGGAGACGCCGATGTGCCAGAATTTAGTCCCGCAGGAGTTCTTTTACGTGCCAGTAAATCTACCGACCAGAGGCTGACGTATTTGAGAACCTTCAAATACCACCGGACTGAGGCAGGATCGAACCTGTCGAAATATTTGTAAAGAAACAATGTAAGAGAAGAGGAAGCAACAGAGAGAAAGAGAGATGTTTAGAAATACAGTGTTAAAAATGGAAGCATTGCGACGTCGGAAGGAAATAAAACAGGCTCAAAATGGTCCAACGAAAGGAAAAGGATAGGCTACATAGTGAGAAGATGCAGGAGTATTGAAGGAAGGAAAAGAGGAAGAAGGGAAAACAAAGGATGAAGGATTGAAATTGGCAGGTTGTTCTGTACTTAACATCTCTTCAACACGTACTACATGTACGTAACACGACCTAATATGTTGAAAGTCTATTTCGATTACAATGCGGTCGTGAAAATTCAATATTCAATAATAATAATAATAATAATAATAATAATAATAATAATAATAATAATAATAATAATAATAATAATAATAATAACAATAATAAACCTATGTTATTTGAACACGATACATATAGATCCTCTATTTATAACAAGCTCCTTCTTCTTCTTTTTCTTGGCAATTTGCGAATTTCTTGGTGTCAGTATATAGTGTGAATTTGACCCAGTTTCACGACAGGGTGCCTTTCCTGACGCCAACCCTATGTGAAGGGATATATTTAGTTCCGCGTGCTTTTATGGTGGTTTCAGCGATATTAATCTTTTTGAAGTAGAAAGTAACTAAAATAAGGGAATAAGCATTTTCTGTAGTATTGTACAGTAGTATACCTCACTATTCATGAAAATTCCTTCTCCCGTGAATCCTGTTTTCATCACCAGCACTCTGTGAGATTTGTAACAAACGCCATAATTGCCATGTTCATGATCATTAATGAATAGTGAAGAGTTCTTCATTGGTCAGCCTATTTTAAAGAGATTTTACATAATATAGTCGATAAGGGATGGGGTACTAAAGTATGTGGTATTATATTAGAGAAGCCGCTGCTCTGCTATGTCACTCTATCACGTAATCGACTAGCAGGGCCGGACAAGTAAATGATCTTCTGGAATGTTCACTTGTCTGGGCAACAATGCCTACAGAATGCCAGTGGAGCAGCTAATTTAAGTTTCACGTCACCACCGACGCGCATTTTAGCCATTCATTAATTTTCCACTCGTTTAGGATCAGTATGCGCAGTGCGATCTAATATTGAGTGACGGGTGATCCAAATAAATTCCAGTTGAACACCCTTAGTTCCTCCACATGTATAACACACACTCTGCTTCCTAAGGAATTCCTTAGACTATCGCTCCATTATTCTTCAATGACAGTTTTTAATTCCTCTATCTGTTCCATTGCATTCAAATATCACATTCTCGTGATTCCCATACACTGTTTCTGTGACTGATACTATTAGATAGTCGAGAAGAAATTATAAGTTATATCATCCACCGTATCATCACTCTCATCAGGTGACAGCACGGACAACAAAACTGCACGAATGCCTGTGTTCCTAAACCAAATTTCCAAGTGGCATCAGCATGATATTTCTTACAGTGCATTCCTTACAAAATCGTAATATATAAAATCCACATTACTGTCTTTCATAGAGTTGTTGTCCGACTCGTTGGCTGAATAGTCAGCGCACTTTTTTTGCTAGTTGTTTTACGTCGCACGGACACAGATAGGTCTTACGGCGACGATGGGACAGGAAAGGGCTAGGAGTGGAAACGAAGCGGCCGTGGCCTTAATTAAGGTACAGCCCAAGCATTTGCCTGGTGTGAAAATGGGAAACCACGGAAAACCATTTTCAGGGCTGCCGACAGTGGGGCTCGAACCTACTATCTCCCGAATACTGGATACTGGCTGCACTAAAGCGACTTCAGCTATCGAGCTCGGTGGTCAGAGTACTGGCCTTCGGTTCAGATTGTCTCGGGTTCGATTCCCGGCCGGGTCAGGGATTTTATCCTTCATTGGTTAATTCCAATGACTCGGGAGTTGGGGGTTTGTGCTGTCCCCGACATCCCTGCAACTCACACACCACACATAACACTATCCTCCACCACAATAAGATGCAGTTAGTTACACATGGCAGATGCTGCCCACCCTCATCGGAGGGTCTGCCATACAAGGGCTGCACTTGGCTAGAAATAGCCACACGAAATTAAAAACAGATATGTTGAGAAAACGAGAACATTTCAACACTTAAAATTGCCACCAGATATGGCTTGTTACCTCCCCTTTACAAATAAAATACAATTGACGTCTCACAACTACGATATTTGATCATTTTAAAGAGAAATACAGTTAACTCGGAAACTGATTGCATTTTTTTAGCGTGAGTTCGAACTACGAATCTCTGTGCAACGCTGAGCTAACTAGAGTGACGCATTATTGTCGTCTGTGCTCTGAGTTGTGCCGCTTTCGATAGCAATGCTAAGAATATGAGACCGTTTAGAAGGCTGAAATCGGCACCAGGTATAAAATACAGTTATCATCATCATATTTGATCAGTTTAGTGAAAAATATCATCTATCAGTATCTATGGCAGCAACGTCGGTATGTTAGATAAGGAACCATTGTCTTATGTCTCTAGAAATGCTATGACATGAGCAATTTTGATCTACAGTGTCCAAATTGATATAGGACTTGCTACTATCCTAGACTACTTTGGATGCACCGTAAAGATTTGAAAGAAAGATAACAGTTTATTTATTACTAGAGATGGGGCCGATGACCTTCGATGTTAGACCCTTTAAAACAACAAGCATCATCATCATTACTAGAGATATCTTCTCCAGGTTTGTTCGTTAAAGAAATATAGGAGTATATTTTCATTTCTTCATTATTTACGGAAAGATCACACCTTTCTCCAAGGTACCATTTGCCAGGGCTCGTCGCTCTAGTAGTTACCAGCGGTCTGTCATCCGTCTTGTAGCCTACTTGCAGATGGTTTGACAAGTAGTTTGAATTTGGTGTATTATTAGCATTATTTTCTTGCAGTAGCCTCTAACATTTGAGGTACAATAGGTTTTAGCATTCACACAGCGAACATCATGAGCTCATATTCCGCTAGTTAATGAAGAATATACAGGGCGGTCGGCTTTGTCCGCGCGAACTCACCAAATTGTGATGAGAGTTTACACCGTAATAAGCATAATGAAGATAGAAATCAATACTCTATTTGTCAGGTCGATCAAATTGGCCACGTGAATGTTTTAGTGTTTATGTCACATGAAACATAACTATCTGCATGATAACGCAATGATTGCTAATCTCTTTTCTTTACACCATGGCGGTTGTGAACATGTCAGTTTACGTCCCGTAAACAAATGCCCCAGACCTGCGTTCCACACGTTCCGAGGCCGAACTACATACATCCCCTTACATTGTAGGCAACTTGTACGTCCTCTAAAGCAACGGATTCTCGATATGTTCCGTCATATTTGCTCCGTTGTACTACTGACGACTTTACGCAGTATATGAATATATGTTGGTCGTACTTGTTTGTCTGTCTATGTGTCTGTCTGTCTGTCTGTCCGTTGGGCATTGGCCCAGAGATTGTTTGGATCCTCAAATAGCACCACCAAGGGTTATGCCATTACAGGTAATCTGCAAAAGCCAATATCTGGTCGGTGGTTTCCCATTTTTTGCACTAGGCTGTACAATAATCAAGTCCACGGTCACTTTCCTATTCCGACGTCGTCATGAGATATACCTGTCTCGGTGCGACCTAAAGCAAATTGTAAAAAAAAAAAAAAAAAAAAAAAAAAAAAATGTTCTTATCTCCAATTTACTTCCTAAGACATTCCCTTTCACATACTACCTTCTTTCTCGGTCCACTCCGTCCGTTCTGTATACTGAACAAACCTACAAATAATTCCAAAAGACTGGTGCATTTCACTAATAATATAGCCTATAGTTCACAGTGTAACGCTCAATACAGTTCTTGACAAATTATGTCTGGAAATCTCTACTGTGAGCAAGAACTTCAGCTTTTCACTGATTTCAGGTGTTCATACACTGACTGACAGAGCAAATGCAACACCAAGAAGGAGTGGTCAGAACTTTATGCCAATTGCAGGGTAGACTGACGTCACTGAGGTATGCTCATGATGTGAAATGCGCCGCTGTGCTGCGCACGTAGCGAACGATAAATGGGACACTGCGTTGGCGAATGGCCCACTTCGTACCGTGATTTCTCAACCGACAGTCATTGTAGAACGTGTTGTCGTGTGCCACAGGACACGTGTATAGCTAAGAATGCCAGGCCGCCGTTAACGGAGGCATTTCCAGCAGACAGACGACTTTACGAGGGGTATGGTGATCGGGCTGAGAAGGGCAGGTTGGTCGCTTCGTCAAACCGCAGCCGATACCCATAGGGATGTGTCCACGGTGCAGCGCCTGTGGCGAAGATGGTTGGCGCAGGGACATGTGGCATGTGCGAGGGGTCCAGGCGCAGCCCGAGTGACGTCAGCACGCGAGGATCGGCGCATCCGCCGCCAAGCGGTGGCAGCCCCGCACGCCACGTCAACCGCCATTCTTCAGCATGTGCAAGACACCCTGGCTGTTCCAATATCGACCAGAACAATTTCCCGTCGATTGGTTGAAGGAGGCCTGCACTCCCGGCGTCCGCTCAGAAGACTACCATTGACTCCACAGCATAGACGTGCACGCCTGGCATGGTGCCGGGCTAGAGCGACTTGGATGAGGGAATGGCGGAACGTCGTGTTCTCCGATGAGTCATGCTTCTGTTCTGTCAGTGATAGTCACCGCAGACGAGTGTGGCGTCGGCGTGGAGAAAGGTCAAATCCGGCAGTAACTGTGGAGCGCCCTACCGCTAGACAACGCGGCATCATGGTTTGGGGCGCTATTGCGTATGATTCCACGTCACCTCTAGTGCGTATTCAAGGCACGTTAAATGCCCACCGCTACGTGCAGCATGTGCTGCGGCCGGTGGAACTCCCGTACCTTCAGGGGCTGCCCAATGCTCTGTTTCAGCAGGATAATGCCCGCCCACACACTGCTCGCATCTCCCAACAGGCTCTACGAGGTGTACAGATGCTTCCGTGGCCAGCGTACTCTCCGGATCTCTCACCAATCGAACACGTGTGGGATCTCATTGGACGCCGTTTGCAAACTCTGCCCCAGCCTCGTACGGACGACCAACTGTGGCAAATGGTTGACAGAGAATGGAGAACCATCCCTCAGGACACCATCCGCACTCTTATTGACTCTGTACCTCGACGTGTTTCTGCGTGCATCGCCGCTCGCGGTGGTCCTACATCCTACTGAGTCGATGCCGTGCGCATTGTGTAACCTGCATATCGGTTTGAAATAAACATCAATTATTCGTCCGTGCCGTCTCTGTTTTTCCCCAACTTTCATCCCTTTCGAACCACTCCTTCTTGGTGTTGCATTTGCTCTGTCAGTCAGTGTATTTTCAATGAAAGCAGAAAGTTGAAGGGCTTATAACTGAGGAGTCCTCGTAGGAATCTCGAACCTTGCAGTATTTTATGGATTCTCTCCACCTTTCCCTTACATATCTTATACCGAAGGAGGCTTTTGCCTTTGCCCCCGGTGTGTGTCCGTAATCTCTGAATCTTGGACATTTAACTTCAATACACCTACTTTAGGATGACTGCTGGTATTTGTCTTGATACCTGGATGAAATGACGCCTGGTGTTGAGTCCTGAGTGATCATCGGATGCCCTTGTATCTCGAATCAAAGGTATACAAAATTATAGTGCTCCCAGTTGCCTTTTACGGAACAGAGTGCTGGCCAGCGACAGGTAAGCATTAACAGGTTCTGCATGCTATGGAAATGACAATGCTCCGATGGAGCCTTGGACTCACGTAAAGAACGATTATTTCCGACGATGACTGGAAGTCGCACCAATTGCAGTGTATTGGTAGCAGATAGACTCCGGTAAGATAGACGTAGATGGTACGGATACATCGTTCGGGGCAAAGGGAGCTCTGTAACGATGGCAGCCATGCGTTTGTAGCCAGAAGGCCAGCCAGCGACCGCATGGTCGACCGAAAAAGCGGTGGATGGTTCGCTTCAAGGACGACGTGGTATATATGAACGCCACCCCAGAAAGATGCGCCGATAAGCGAACCCTGCTACTGTGTGGGTAAAACGCTAGGAATATAATGCTGGTATTTGTCTTGTTATTATCAGTCGTGTTATAAATATATCATATGCATGTACTTGTGGAATTTATTGTTTAACCTGATAAAATTTCATTTATATTTTTTTGTGGGTCACACATCCAAAAAGTATTGCTGTATTTCTCTGTCTTATACAGGTAATCATTCGTTTGTCGATGTTCCTATTCTTCTCTGATCGGTGTAATAAAACAACATAGTCTACTTCCCCTATGTATTTTGCAGAGTGATCTGCACATTAGCCGAATGGTTAGCATAGCGGCCTTGAGTTCGGGGTTACCGGTTCGATTCTCAGCTGAACTGGGAACTTCAGTCACGTCCGGTTAGCATAGTATTGTTCCGTCTCAGTTTATAGTGTTTATCCTAACACACATCTCTTCATTTACACACAATACACTACAAAACAAAACACAACAGAAAGGTTTTCTTCTTCTTCTTTATCTATTTACCCTCCAGGGTCGGTTTTTCTCTCGGACTCAGCGAGGGATCACACCTCTACCGCTTCAAGGGCAGTGTCCTGGAGCTTCAGACTCTGGTCCGGGGTATACAACTGGGGAGGTTGACCAGTACCTCGCCCAGGCGGTCTCACTTGCTATGCTGAACAGGGGCCTTGCGGTGGGATGGAAAGATTGGAAGCGATAGACTAGGAAGAGGGAAGGAAGCGGCCGTGGCCTTCCTGTAAATTACGTACCATCCCGGCATTTGCCTAGAGAAGTGGGAAACCACTGAAAACCACTTCAAGGATGGCTGAGGTGGGAATCGATCCCACCACTACTCAGTTGATCTCCCGAGGCTGAGTGGACCCGGTTCCAGCCCTCGTACCACTTTACAAGTTTCGTGGCAGAGCCGGGAATCGAACCCGAGCCTCCGGATGTGGCAGCTACTCACACTAACCACTACACCACAGAGGCGGATCCACAGAAATGTCAAATGGTTTAATACATTCCTCCATGTAGGTATGGTGTCAGAGAGGGCATCTGGCCACAAAATTTGGCAACTGCATTAGAAGCAAAATTACTTAGGTAGGTCAGATTGCGAGTCCAGCATTAATTTGTTGGAAATGTCCATCAAAACTGACTTTGGCTTACAGACATCACAATTTTCATGTTAGTTTTGATCTGATTGGAAAGTAGTCTGCCTCCGTAGCGTAACGGTTAGCGCTATTAGCTGCCGTCCTCGGAGGATTGGTTTCGATTCTCTGTACTGTTACAGATTTAAGAACGGCAGGGGGACTGGTACATGCAGCACACCTAAAATGGGGGGTGTACCTGAAAGCGCTGCACCACTTTGGCATAAGGACTCGAGGGAATTTTTTGATTCAAAATTCTCATGCCGAGATTTCTTTAAAACGGGGGCGTAATAGCCGAGTGGGTGTAGTCTAAGGCTTCTTATCAGGGCGGCCGCAGTTCGAATTCTAGCCAATGCATTTGTGGGATGTTTGAAATTAATGTCACGTTCTCGTGGCACGGATTCTACGTAAAATTGGATGTCACGAGGACGTGATCACTGTATCAAGAGTCACGTAAAACATCAAGCTGGCTTGCTTTTTCTGCTTTTAATTAAAAAGTATGAGGAAATATCTTAACACAGATCGTAAGTTTCCAAATAATATTTTTATTGAAGAGAGAACTAGCTTTGATTCCTGACCTATCATTAATATGTATGCAATCTTTTCACTTCTTTTGAATATTTATGCACTATTCGGTGCCAACCGATCGTACTGGAAATCGATCTAACAACTTAAAAACAGGAGAAGTGTGTAGGTCCTAACCAAATAACAACCAACTCTCTTCCGCTTGTCGGCATGTATAACTACGGCTTTCAACTGGTGGTGTATTTTGTAATATTATAATATACTAAAGACGTGTTCCCAGCGTGCAAATAACAATGTTCTTACAGTATGAATAATGTATGAAGTGTTCAAACACTGAGTTTGTTGTCCTTGTTTCAGGTTATTATTATTGTTATTATTATTATTATTACTATTATTATTATTATTATTATTATTAATTGCGTCGCACGTGTGGATTTGGCCCTTGGCGCCAACACTTTGGACGGGTGTAATGACTATTGCATGTTTCTGTGGTGGTTGGTAGGGCGGTATGTTGTCTGAATATGAAGAGAAAAGTCTTGGGAAAAACACACACACACACACACACACAGACCCGAGCCAGAAGAATCAATCAGAAGCGATTGAAATCCCCGATCTGGAATCGAACTCGGGACACTCTGAACAGAAGGCCTCAACGCTGACTATTCATTCACGGAGTCGAATTGTTTTAGTTTACCGTTGTGAGTAGTAAATATATTTGCAATTGTAATTTTATGTCAAAAATTAAATTGAAACCTGTTGATCTTCTTTAAACCATAATACTTCTGAGAATGAGCATGTTGTAGCATTGACACTATAAGTCAATTTATAATGAATTAATGAATGAAATGCTGTGTCTATTTCAATATGAAACGGTTAACTCATATGGCAGGGGGACCACACTACCAACCACCCCGCAATAGTAAATGCATCCCTCCAGATAGATTTGGGGTCCGGAAGGCATCCGGCTGTAAATCTGGGCCAAATTCAAATCAAGCGAGAAACATAATAACATTGCGAAAAGGTCAGGAAGGAGAAGAAGATAACATGTGTTTAGTTATGCATTTTCAGTGGATTACAAATAATTTTACATTTGAAACGATCGTTATTTGCAACCACTGGACTAATTAACTTTTACCGGGCGAGTTCGCCGTGCGGTTAAGGGCGCGCAGCTGTAAGCTTGCATCCGGGAAATTGCGGGTTAGAGCCCCACTGTTGACAGCCGTGAAGATGTTTTTGTGTTGTTTCCCATTTCCACACTAGGCAAATGCTAAGGCTGTACCTTAATTAAGGTCATGCCTGCTTCCTTCCCTCTCCTAAGATTTTCCTATCCCATTGTCCCAATAAAACCTATCTGTTTCGGTGCGACGTAGCCTAAAACAAATTGTAAGATAAAATAAATTTCTGATAATAAATATTTTCTTTTAAAGATCGAACCTATTTTCTTCCTCAGACTCAAGATGAAGAGCTTTTCAAAACAATTTTTGAACTGGTGTAATTTGTAAGTTACTGGAAATAAGACTTGGGATTAATGATACTGGTTGCTCGAAATATCAGCAAAAAATGTGATCCGTACACAACTGTGGAACTCCTCATGAATCACCCAACAGAAACATCGCACACATTTCATCTTACTCTAGGCCGTTCTTCGTGACACCCCTTCGCACAGTAGTTCCTGTGAAAAAATTATATGCAATTTGTTACAGAAATGTATGAACATGCATATATCTATCTTCGAGATTGTGGAGTGGCATTCAGTTCTCAAGTTTCTTAAGCTTTATAACTTAAAAGTCGAGGTGCTAACGTTTCTATTTGTGGTTTTCTCTGGGCCATGTTTCCTTTTCAAACAACTTTAGGGAGTTACAAGTGGGGGGGCTTAAGCGTGTTGAAGGCTGCTGGAGTGTAAATGCGTGTTAGGTGTTGAAATATTGCAGTCAATGGGAGGCAGTTGGCTGCTCAGAGAGGTCTATTGCTACTTCGTGACGGATATTTCCGTGCGCTGTTCGTCGCAAGGGGCAGTCACCGTGCCGTGGGAACACGAGGGGGGTGAGGCAGACGCACCACATGGTACACACCATCCTTGTATTGAAAGAACGGACTGCAATACACCGCCACCACAAAACTTGGGCCTTGACAGCAGCAAGATAACACCACTACCCACTAATTAACTCGCTAAAAGATTTATGAGAAGCTCGAGGTGTCCGCCACTGCTGCGTACCAGAAACATCAACACAAGTAAACTTCATCTTCTTACCTACTCAATGATACCGTAACGAAGTCTGTGCATTAAGAAAGAAAACGTGCTGACCAACCACACGACCTACACGTATTGGAGTACCTCGTTGTTCGTACGACGACGTCCTCAGCCGAATTGCTTAACCTTCCTTTGATTACTTCCCCTACTTCTCATATCTAAGAGTTCGCTATGCATCTCATGTGAGTGAGTGAACCCGTTTCACGATTCTGCCAAGGTGGGAATCGGCGGGCGATTTGGCCGTGCGGTTAGGAGCGCGTAGCTGTGAGCTCGCATCCGGGAGAGAGTGGGTTCGAACCCCACTGTTGTTAACCAGACACGTTTATCCACATCACGGAAACGATCTTAGGGCCCTTACACACGAGCATTTACCTGTCGTCGTTGTCGACCACAAAGAGTTGTTCATGTGTAGTCGATTGTTGTCGCTTTGCCGTTGTCGTGTAATGCAATGCTTGCGCTTTTCAGACGAACGTTTTCTTGACACACGTGAACCATTGTCACCGGCTGTATCCGATTTCCGTCCACTGACCACAGACCGACTGCAGCGCTTTCCTTTTCACACGACCGACATTTCAGCCACATCTTGACGACGAAACGTTCGCCAGGCTGAGTGTCTCAGAAGGTTAAAGCGCTGGGTTTAACATAATAAGTTTTATTAGTATTTATATAGTCTTGATGTACATAAGTTTACCGAGCTCGATAGCTGCAGTCGCTTAAGTGCGGCCAGTATCCAGTAATCGGGAGATCGTGGGTTCGAGCCCCACTGTCGGCAGCCCTGAAGATGGTTTTACGTGGTTTCCCATTTTCACACCAGACAAATGCCGGGGCTATACCTTAATTAAGGCCACGGCCGCTTCCTTCCACTTCCTAGGCCTTTCCCATCTCATCGTCGCCATAAGACCTGTCCGTGTCGGTGCGACGTAAAGCAAATAGCATGTACATAAGTTTACCATCGAATTCATTATGAAAAGATAAAGAAAATCGACCATAATCTTAAAGCGAACTAAATAAATATGGCTAAAGATACCCCATTCACTCCAGAGTACTGGCTTCCAAACCCGATCATACCTCCAAGTGATGTTATTCCTCTACTCTCTTAACTATCTTAACTCCTTTTTTATAAAAGCAATTCATCTGAAGTAACGGGGTGAAACTACCACATTCTCTACTCACATCCTTAAATGTGTCTTACCGGGCGAGTTGGCCGTGCGGTTAAGAGAGAGTGGCTGTGAGCTCGCATCCGGCAGATAGTGGGTTCGAACCCCACTGTCGGCAGCCCTGATGATGGTTTTCCGTGGTTCCCCGTTTTCACACCAGGAAAATGCTGGGGATTTACCTTAAAAGATACGGACGCTTCCTTAAAATTCCTAGGCCTTTCCTATCCCATCATCGCCGTAAGACCTATCTGTGTGGGTGCGACGTAAAGCAACTAGAAAAAAAATGTCTTAGGAATGATTCTAATATCTGTCTCTCGCCAAGCTATCATGTGGGCGTTGTTCGAACCTCGTTGACATCTTCTCTCTTCAGGATATGCTTACTTGTAGGCTTATTTTATCATTGAAGAAACACATGCAAATTACACGTAAGATTTGAATGCCGGACCTAGCCCCAATTTACTTGAAAAACTCAAACGTGTCCTAACAAAATGACCCTCTGATGAAGACTAACATATTTCTGCATCCTCCCAGTCGTAACCTTACGACACTAACACTGACACTAACCCCATGGCACTACAGCCCTGAAGGCCTTGGCCTACCAAGTGACCGCTGTTCAGCCCGAAGGCCTGTAGAATGAGGTGTCTTGTGGCCAGCACGACGAATCATCTCGGCCATCATTCTTGGCTTTTTAGACCGGAGCCACTATCTTACCGTCAAATAGCTCCTCAAATCTAAACGCGTAGGCTGAATGCTATATGCTTTACGTCGCACCGACGCAGATAGGTCTTATGGAGACGATGGGATAGCAAAGGCCTAGGAATGGGAAGGAAGCGGCCATGGCCTTAATTAACGTACAGTCCCAGCATTTGCCTGGTGTGAAAATGGGAAACCACGGAAAACCATCTTCAGGGCTGCCGACAGTGGGGTTCAAACCCACTATCTCCCGGATGCGAGCTCACAGCTGCGCGCTCCTAACAGCACGGCCAACTCGCCCGGTAGGCTGAATGGACCTCGAACCAGTCCTCAGATCCAGGTATAATACCTGACCTGACCTGACCGGGAATCGAACCCGGGGCTTCTGGGTAATAGGCAGGCACGCTACCCCTACACCACGGTGCCGGCCAACACTGACATTACCACATTTAAGTATTTCCCAAATACTACGGGGATTCACAATTAACACACACGTGCCGTAATTTAATATATATATACCGCAGAAAGAAAGGTCTTCTATATTCCCAAACAAATCTGGGTGAATATTTACACTGAATTTAAGAAATCTAACCACTCATACCACACCTAACATTAATTATATGCCCTATTTCCGAGGCACCTTCCAAATCTGCCTCTATCATTTAATATTTACAAAATTAAGAAAATCACGCCATATGACCATGCAATAATAAACAAATTTAGGTATTTATTCTTTCCTAGCCATCTCCACGTTTCCGTTGGAGCTCCGTGGAGTCCATGGTGGTAGGTTAAACACTGCATATCACTGGCGTTGAATTCCGTGGAGTCCAGGTTCATCATCTTGTTACTCCCATGACAACTCATGGCGCTGAGTCCGTTGCGCATCCATTGTTAATTACCGGGATCAGACACACACAGTTATTCGTCGTTCAGGAGATCACAATTCACATGCAATTTGTTACGTTCGGCATTTAACTCCATACTGTTCTTCATTCGGATTAAACCAGCGTTTATACGTTCTGATACAATTTACTAGGTCCCATGAAAATGAAAATGAAAACCTACAACCTGTTTTCCAGTCATTGACCGGGTCAGGAATGGAATGAATGAAGCAGATATGGGCTATTAGTACGATGGGGTCGCCACTCCCAAAGTGATTTAGTAATGACTGATAGATGCTATGAAATGAGAATGGAGAGTGTTGCTGGAATGAAAGGTGACAGGGAAAACCGGAGTACCCGGAGAAAAACCTGTCCCGCCTCCGCTTTGTCCAGCACAAATCTCACATGGAGTGACCGGGATTTGAACCACGGTATCCAGCGGTGAGATGCCGACGCGCTGCCGTCTGAGCCACGGAGGCTCCATTTGCTAGGTCTCATTTCACATTATTTTGTCCTGTGATACTCGCGGTTACCCACTTTCTTTGTTGATACGAGTTTGTCCTCCGGAAAGTTGATCAGATATTCGTTCTCCGCACTCGCGCTTATTTCACTGATATATTTCTCATATGCCTTTTACTGAGTACAGTTTATTATTTTACTATTCACAAGAAGTCAATCTGGCAATCTGTTCTACATACGAGATAGACCAGTCAGGCCATGCTTAGGAAGGGTATCTGGTTCCATTTATCACGTCAGCTCCAAAGTGGTGTAACTCCGGTTAGTTCCACCCCTCTCTCAAAATTGAGTTCACCTGTTCGCGGGATGCTACCCGATAAAATAATGCGTCAGTCGAGTGACCGATATCATTAGGTTCATACTGAGGCCATTCCGTAAAGGATTCAATCGTAGATTTTCACAATATAATAATATACCTGCTCCCTCCATGCTAGCGATTCCCCGGTGATGAGTGCCTCACAGACATTTGCCAGATGCCTGTGGAATTTTCCGCTCTTACGTTATGCATTAGTTTTCCTTCAATTCAGTTATTATCACGACAAAGCATGCCACAGGTCCTCATAAATTCCACTAGTGATTTACTGATCTTTTAATTTCATGTTCAGTGTCATATTACTTCATCCATTGAAATGCACTGCAATGGAAACAATGTTGGTTGATCTGTTTTCATATGGTTTGGAGATTTCGTTCACCAAAAATTACGCCCCTCTCTCTGCTCACAGAAAGATCGTGATCGAGTAAAACTCCACCTCTTGGCTCGGGGAATCCCTCGTTTATGATACGGTGTCTTCCCTTCCTACTTGCTCGGTGGCTTGCGTATAGTCCTCGAATCTTTTAGTGATACTTGGTTTTACGTGGTAGAGGAGTAAGGAGGAAGCCACCCCGGTTCCGGTAATACTGCCAACTGAATGGAAATGAAATCTGAATTGAATCAATAGTATGATCGATCGATATGTATTTTGTAAACCTTTATTACCTTAAGGAGCCTCCGCGGCTCAGACGGCAGCGCTTCGGTCTCTCACCGCTGGATTCCGCGATTCAAATCCCGGTCACTCCATGTGAGATTTGTGCTGGACAAAGCGGAGGCGGAACAGGTTTTTCTCAGGGTACTTCGGTTTTCCCTGTCATCTTTCATTCAAGCAACACTCTCCACTATCATTTCATTTCATCTGTCAGTGATTAATCATTGCCCCAGAGGAGTGCTACAGGCCTCGGCAGCCAGTACAATTCCTATCCTCGCTGCAAGGTGCGGGCTTCATTCATTCCATCCCCGACCCGGTCAAATGACTGGAAACAGGCTGTGGATTTTCATTTTTCATTAAACTTTGCATGAGAATGATTTAGTATATTGTGTACTTCGTGTATGTTCACTAGAACAAATTTAGTTTCTGGGAGTATTTGTCTGGACCGAGTTGTGTTCAGTGATTTGGTCCCAAGGTTCGGATTAAGTGAAGCTATATATCCAGAGGTTAAGTGATAGATCAATTTCTTCAGTGTCCAAGTGAAGCTTTTTGAGTGTTAGGCATTCCTTCGGCCTCGAATATATTGGAATTTTAAAATTTATTAAGGAAAGTATTATAACGATATTCTGTCAGGTTACAGTGATATTTCGGAACATCGTGTCGAGTTGTAATTTCATGCGAGAATTCCAGTTTTGTTTAACGTATTCGTGTGAGATAGAATGGAATTTCAGGGAGGTTGAGGCACTTTATGTTGTACTATCCAGTAGAGTTTGCTCTTTAATAATGGATTTTTCCTAGGACTAGATTTTGTGCGTGAAACACGTGCTTTGGATCCCCGCTCATGAACGTCAATAGTGTGGATGATTGTAGGAATTCAATATTGGACGTTGTAAATTGGTTGGGCATAGGATTGTGAACATGACTCGGTGATATTTTAAGGGTTGTACATATTTCACATTATTTTTGAAATTCAGCCACTGGAAAGGTGTTACTCTCACTGTGCAGTGTGTTTAACTTTCAGTAGGATATTAGTTAGGTCAACTGTTGCGTCACTCTTGGCGTGTTGGAAAATCGGCTGGGTTACTCATACAGATTAGCACGGCGTAACTTGGTCCGAGGTAGACAGCTCCGCCACGTGCAACTCCCATTCAACAGTTGGAGGTTTTGGCCACCCGCTCGCGTTTGTGTAAGCAGTCATATTATTATTTGTTGCTGTTGTTTGTGTTTTACGGGTCATTGGAGTATGTGACTGTCTTATATTTAGTGTCTACTATCAGATAGGGTTTTCCATACTTCTGTATTTTGAATTTTTGTTGTTTTATGAGTGCCAGTTGTATTCATTAGCGTTTAAGCTTCTTTCTTTCTTTCTTTCTTTCTTTCTTTCTTAATCTATTTACACTCCTGGGTTGGTTCTTCCTCGGACTCAGCGTCCTATCCCTACCACCTCATGGGCAGTGTCATGGTGCGCGAGACTTTGGGTCGGGAGATACAACTGGTGAGGAGGACCAGTACCTCGCCTAAGTGGGCCTCACTTGCTACGCTGAACAGGGGCCTTGTTGGGGGATGAGAAGTTCGGAACGGATAGATTAGGAAGTGAGAAGGAAGCGGCCTTGGTCTTAAGTTAGGTACCATCCCGGCATTTGCCTGGAGGTGAAGTAGGGAAACCAGGGAAAACCACTTCGACGATGGCTGAGGTGGGAATCCAATCCCCCTCTACCGAGTTGACCCTCCCGAGGCTGAGTGGACCACGTTCCAGCCCTAAAACTACATTTCAACTTTCGTGGCAGAGCCCGGAATCGAATCCGGGCCTCCGGGGGTGGACGCTAATCACACTAACCACTGCATCACAGAGGCGGACATTATTATTATTATTATTATTATTATTATTATTATTACATAAAATATAAATAGGGAGGTAGTGATCGCTGTCTCCTATATAATTAGGTACCCTTAATGGTAAATTAAATTGCATTACTAACTTGACAATAATGATATGAATAATAATAATAATAATAATAATAATAATTTTATTTGCTTTACGTCCCAGTAAATACTTGTACGGTTTTCGGAGATGCCCAGGTGCCAGAATTTAGTCCCGCGGGAGTTCTTTTACGTGTCAGCAAATCTACCGACACGAGGCTGGCGTATTTCAAGCACCTTCAAATACCACCGGACTGAGCCAGGATTGAACCTGCCAGGTTGGGGTCAGAAGGCCAGCGCCTCAACCGTATGAGCCACTCAGCCCGGCCCGAACTAGACGTGTGTACATGAGCATATTTCAGTCACTTACCGGTGAATTGAAACTAGAGTTCCTCCCTACCTCTTTCTTCGTGAATAGGAAAAACCACATCCAAAAACTACGTAGGTTTTCATTATTCAACCACACAGTAGTTTTCCAAAAAATCATGTGAAATTTGCATGAAAACATAGAACAAGCCTGCACGTTTTCTTCTTCTTTTTCTTCTTTTCCTACCGCTTTTCCCACACCTGTGGGGTCGCGGGTGCGATCTGTGTCGCACATGTGGATTTGGCCCTGTTTTACGGTCAGATGCCCTTCCTGACGCAACCCTATATGGAGGGATGTAATCACTATTGCATGTTTCTGTGGTGGTTGGTAGTGTAGTGTGTTGTGTGAATATGAAGAGGAGAGTGTTGGGACGGACACAAATACCCAGTCCCCGAGCCAGAAGAATTAATCAGAAGCGATTAAAATCCCCGACCCGGCCGGGAATCGAACCCGGGACCCTCTGAACCGAAGGTCAGTACGCTGACCATTCAGTCAACGAGTCGGACAGAACAAGTCTGCACGTAACCCAGTAAAATACAAGTTTACAGTGGACCTGTAGTGACGTAAGATGGCGGTGGCCGCAAGTTTCCGGCTTCACTAGCACCAATACTCCGAGATAGGGCGCCTCCTGATTATTTACTATATGTCTGTGGTTACGTGCAATGTTTTTAATGTTGTTTTTAAGAACATTTCACATTAATTTTTCGGAAAACTACTGTGTGGCAGAATGATGAATACCCGTGTAGTGTATGGGTGTGGTTTTTCCTATTCACGAAGAAAGAATAAGGAAGGAATATGAGTTTCAATACACCGGTAAGTGGCGTACTTGTGTTCATGTACACTTGTTGCCTACTTATTAATACAATTAAATTTACTATTAAGGATGCCTAACTCACTTCATTCCGGTGTATATTGTTGGCGTTAGCACAGTTGTGATGGAGTGAGGCATAAGGCCTGATAATAATAGTAATAATAATTATGTTACTACAACGCTCTGTTACAAGTTAAGTTTTTTGTTTTGCTGGTGTTAATAATTAAATAACAGCGGTTTCGGTCACTTCTAACCTATAAAAATATAGGCTATGATAAGGATGTCAAAATTACCGTGAAAATCAGAGTGGAAGCACTGGTAAGCTTGCATCAATCGAAAGGGGGTGTTAGGTGTATAATCACCTAATATTATTGAATATATTTCAGGATTTGTGGTAAAGATGTTAGCCAATTCTCTACAATGTGATACTTGTAAGGAAGCTGTTGTACAAAAAAAATCCTTAGCCGGGCTGAGTGGCTCAGACGGTTGAGGCACTGGCCTTCCAACCCCATCTTGGCAGGTTTCATCCTGGCTCAGTCCCGTGGTATTTAAAGATGCCGGTATTCGAATATGTCAGCCTCGTTACGGTACATCTACTAACACGTTAAACTCCTGCGGGACAAAATTTTGGCCCCTCGGTGTCTCCGAAAACCGTGAAAGTAGTTAGTGGAACGTAAAATAAATAATATTAAACGGTATTATTAGAAAATCCTTATCCATTTATTCCTTTCCAGAATAGAGGTAATCTGTGTGTTCCTAGGACAGATGTTCATGTGCGCAAACTTACTGAGATGTATTTCGGAGAGAATACTTGTAATAGTTAAAGTTCAGTCATGAAAGGGAACATACCAAATGAAGTCAAAACTCACTTGTATGTAACTTATTTTCTTTTCAAGTTAAAGCTCACATACTTTAGACCTAAACTCAAAAGACAGGTACGTTTGGCCCCATGGCTTAATGTTTAGCGTGCTGGCCTTTGGTCACAGGGATCCCGGGTTCAATTCCCGGCAGGGTCGGGAATTTTAATCATCATTGGTTAATATCCCTGGCACGGGGGCTGTGTGTGTGTTGTCTTCATCATCATTTCATCCTCATCACGACGCGCAGGTCGCCCACGGGAGTCAAATCAAAAGACCTGCACCTGGGGAGCCGAACCCGTCCTGGCATTTCCCGGCACTAAAAGCCATACGCCATTTCACTTTTTTTCATCAGCTTATTCGTGTAATTTCATCACTGTACCTAAAAATACGCGGGAGAGCTCGCCTGGTGGCCATGATCGTTAAGGCGTTGAAGTCTAAACGGTCTGACTCTGTGGTTAGCAGGTTCGAGTCCCGTTGGTCGAAAACATTTTCACCGTCTCAATGTTGGCCGGCAGATATAGAAGAGGTGGTGGTATACAATTTCTAATCTCTAAATTGCGTAAAAGATGCCTGGATTAATTTCCAAACTTATCTGCAATACTCATATGGAGTGAAGGCAAATGACGCTGTTGATGGTGATTCGTCCGTCGGATGGAGACGTTAAGCTTTGAGCTGACCCATTTGTGCTATTCAACAGGAGTAGACTATCTGCCGGCACCGGGTTTCACCCTCTCTCTTCCTGGTATCATATATTTCCTGATTCATTTCATCTCAGTAACTCATCTGATGAGCTTGACGTCAGGAGCGGCATCCAGTTATAGAAACTCGCTAGGGCAGATTCATTGCACTTCATACCCGACCCCGTAGAGAAACGGGACATTGATTGGACAAACAAACAAACCTGAAAATACGCGTGAATCATGCTGTAAGAGAGTTGAATGGAAATAGATTTGACCAAAGATCGGTCTAAAGAGGTTGGCTATTTTTAAGCATTGGTAAATTTATGTACCGTACCATTCTTTCTTTCTTTAACAGTAAAATAAAGGATCTAATAGTCTAATTAATAAATTTTATTGTTATTAATTCGATGCTCTTTTAATTATTTTACTTATCTCCTGTCCAATATTCCCGTTTCGGCTACTAAATTGCATTAATGAATCGGGGTGACGTAAGATGGCGGTGGCCGCACACTTTCGGATTCAGAATCCTGCTGCTCATTGCCAGTCAAAATCTATATGTCTGTGATTAACACACACTATCCAGTTACGTTCTAATGTAGGCTGCTCAAAGTGTCATGTGCACTTATTTTCCACGGATCCTTATATTATCCGTCCTCTATGACGATGCCAAATTGACATCGTAAACCAGCGTACCGATCTCAATGATCTGTTTCAAAGTTGCTACCAAATGGGATCGTATGACCGGATATTATCATAAAATCTGAATGGGTAGGTTTTCCAGTTTGTGCTTTAAATATGTCAAAATAACGCTTTTTTTCTTTAAAAAGTATCTCCGTATCGCGTAGAATCTGGAAGCATGTACTGTTTAAATTGGTCGAGCCTCATGCATGGAGAATGACGTACTGAAGTAGGCCTAATCCTATTCATACAAAGAGATCGAAATCTTTCTCTCGCTCGCTCAGAACAGCAGACAGATGACGATCGAAAAAGTATTGATTGTTACTGCTCTGGCACTTCGTTCTGACTCCTCGGGATTCCCTTCTTACGGTAACGTTATGTCGAGGAATGTATTCACTGTTGCGCGTTTCTCATGTTGTGTGTTTATGAAAAAGTGCGTACTGAAACACATACCCAGTCCCTGAATCAGATAAATTAACAGAAGGCCGCTGAAACCGCCGAACGTGCGGGGAAACGAACATGGGAACCCTGTTCCTATGGTTCCCACGCTGACCATTTACTCAAGGAACTGCACAAGATCATCGAATGTCATTACCTATCATGTTTGTTTAAACGAACAAACCACTCAAACAAATCGTAGGTCTCACAGCATTTCGTTTCTTTGTGTCTTATTGAATTCGTAATTGCATGACTTGGTATTTGTTGCTTTTTGTCCAACTAAATCAATTTTGTACAACTCAGTCTGGTTGTACTTGAAGGTGCTCAAAGTCATCACCTTTGTGTCATTAGATTTACTGGCGCTATAGAGAACGCATGTGGGACAAAATTCCGGTACTGCGGAGTCTCCAGAAACCGTTCAAGTAGTTACTGAGACCTAAAACCACTAGTATTATTATTATCATCGACATCATCATCTTGACTCGGGGACTAGGAATTCGTACTGTCCCCAACAACATCCCTGCAACTCACACACCACACACAACATTATCCTCCGCTACAATAACACCCAGTTTTATACACACAGCAGGCGTCGCCTACTCTCGTCGCACAGTCTGCCTCACAAGGGCTGCACCAGGCTATAAAAGGCCATACGAAATTATTATCACCGTCATCTTGACAGGTGTTAATGCGAATACAAGAATCTTTGTCCTCGAGACCGTTCAGTATAGTTACGCTGTTTTTCTTCCACTCTTCGTAACCTCAGCTCTAAGTGCGATAGAGAGGTTAAGCTCTTTGCCCGGCCGCCTAGGCCCCGAGGAATTTGCCTGGTATTCAGGTTTGGTGTCGTGTAGTGGATAGTGTGATTACCTGTCATCCCCGGAGCACTGGGTTCGATTACCGGCTCTGCCATGAAATTTAAAAAGTAGTACGAAGACTAGAACATGGTCCACTCAGTCTTGGGAAGAGGGTTCGATTAGAGGAGGGTTCGATTCCCCTCTCAGTCAACCTCGAAGTGATTTCCCGTGGTTTTCCACTACTCCTCCAGGAAAATGCGGGGATGGTACCTAACTTAAGGCCACAGCAGCTTCCTTCCCTCTTCCTTGTCTCTCTCTTCCAATCTTCCCATCCCCCACAAGGCCCTTGTTCAGCATAGCAGGTTAGGCCACCTGGACGAGGGGCCGACCCTTCTTCCCAGTTGTATCCCTCGACCCAAAGCCTCACGCTCCAGGACACTACCCTTGAGGCTGTAGAGGTGGGATCTCTCGCTCAGTCTGAGGGATAAACCGAGGAGGAGAAGAAGAAGAATATTATTTGAGGTCATCGATGATATAAATAAAATCAGTAAAATCAGATCTTTATAATAATAATAATAATTGTACCGGGCGGTACACCTCCACACCGCTAATTTAAAATGTGCGCCTGTTGAAACTCCTCTGCTGGAGGAAGTCTGAACTTTATGGACAGTATTAATTTTCAAGTTTCTCAGAAGATGTCTCTACCTAGAAATTTTGGAGTTTTTGAACTGTGTCATTTTCGACGTATTTTTGTTTTGCTTGTAGTAAGAAGTGTGAACTTTCTCTTCTAGAGGACACTACTGAAGATCAACAATAGTGCACCCTAGTGCGGAGTGAAAGAACTATTTTTTTTGGAGAAGTTCTTATTTCAAAAGTTTGTTTCTTGTTAAATTTCTTTCTGTTATTGTTTAAGTTGGCTGTATACCCCTCTTTTTCCCCTTGTTTTAGATTTATCCAATCCCGAATTTCTTTTAGTAATTTCCGACCAATCCGATGTATCTTCCCCCAACTTGGATATGTTTCTGTACTCTAGCCAATAAAGTGATTGTGGGCGGGTGTTCTCTTCCCTAAAACGCCTAGAACCTTCCGCGAGAGTATTTAAACTGCTGATTTTTGGGTCTCCGGGCCACTTCTGTTCCATCTTTCAGTGTGTAAAGTACATAGCAGGGGGCGGGAAGCGCCTCTTTCTTCTCCAGCTGTTCAACACCAGGTAATGGCCTCTAAATACTTCTTTTCTTGCTAGGTTGGCAGTTTAACTCTCGGAGCGGGTTCGAAGCGTTTCCACCATGTAACCCTTTCCTAAAATGTAACCTATCTTTTCATCTATTCTCTTTTAAAGCTGCATATTGGGATAGAGAGTGCTAACCCTCTCGAGCTCCCACTCACATTGTTTTGAGGTGAACTTATTTTCTCAACCTATTCTTCGTTAACGTAAAACAAATTGCTCTTTTCTAAAGTCACCTCTGTAGTATGGGATTAGCCCTTGCATTAGTGGCCTAGAGCCAGATTAGGTTTTAAAAACAAGTGTATTAGGAGTGCAGATCGCCTCCTCTCAAATTGTTATTTTAGAGGTCATGTAATTGCCCCTTTTCATTTAATAGACCTCAGTAGGTTGGGTATTTTACCCCTGTGTCTATGTCCAGTGAGGACAACTCGAAGGCGGAGTTTGGTGTGGCCTTTGAGAGGCTTAAAATTGAGAGCGTGTGGCTCTTTTGAAAATTGAGTGTTGTATGCCTCGTGGAGGCTTTTCAGTGTAATTTGGAGCAAGGACTCCTAGGCATGAATGGGGTTTTCTGCCCCTCTGTTGAAACTTGTGTTTGGGGTAAAACTGAGCTGATTGCCCAAGCATTGTGAAGTCAGGGCGCGAAGCCCAAATCCTGTAAATATTGTAACTACCCTTTGGACTTGCTACTTTGTACCTGCCATGCTTGTTATTTCTTTGTTTTTGAAAAGAAAATATAACCTTGTTAAATTTTACATTAACTTTGATTCCGTAGTTTGAGACCCATTCACGCCCGCACCTTCTTTCACCTCTACCTACCACTAAAACACGGTAACAAGTGGTAGCAGAGCGTGGTTGAATGGGTCTCAATTTAGCCCTTTTGACGGTTAAACATTGTTTTGTTCCGAACTCTAACAATTTTCTCAGTTGCTGGAATTTTTTTGAGTTTTTCAAAATTGTTCTGTCATCATGCCCGGACCTCGCGATGTTCTCCATCTTAACTATTTGCGCAAAGAGGAGTTGATATATGAGTTAACTATTAGAAATGTGCAGTCTGGAGGCACGGTTGCAGTAGACACAAACAAGCTTAGAGAGTCCCTTGAATTGCCTATTTCAATCCCCACCTTGGGAGAGAAAGAAGTTGACGACTCTCTTTCCACGATCGTCGAGAATATTACTGGGCTAGCATCTGTAGTTAGTTTTTTTGATGAAAATGATCCTTCTCCTAATCAAATTAAGCGTGTGCAAGCCAGGCTATATCACTTTTCAAATAGAGTTAATGATCTGTTGTCTCTGAAGTTGAATGACGTTCAGAGGAAGGAAGCTAGTACGCTGCTTGAAAACATTTCTGAATTATCTAGCAAGGTCACTCAATTGTTAACTGGGGAGGTTCCTCCCAAAACTGATCAACCCGTCACGGTGAATGTAGGTAGCGAGGAGGAGCCTCATAAGGGAGAAGTCAATAGGAAAACCATTGCTGCTCAAACAACCTCTGCCCCATTGGACGAGTCTGAACGCCGTAACTCATTAAATAATGTACGTTCTGAATTAACTACCTTGCCATTGAAACCTTTACCTACTATGTCACCCGGGTTTAGTAGCTTGCCTCATCCATTGACAATGTTGCTCAGAGGTATCTCTAAGTTTTCCGTTAATACCACCAGTGACGTAATTTCATTTTTAAGATTTCTAGTTGAATTTCAGGATCATGCCCTTGTTTTTTCTCTTTCTCCATGTCAAATTTTGCAAATTATCTATCCGTATGCTATTGGTATTCTCTCTGATAAAATCGTAAGAGCCATTGCCGAGCAATCATCTATTGAGGATTTCCATGCCCACTTGCTAGCTAACTTCATCCCTGCTAGGGCCAGGTCCTCCCTTATTCAGAAGTACTATTATCGGGTACAGCGCTTGGATGAAAACTTGGCAGACTTCATCCAAGATATTAAGTTTTATACTAGGGTGTTTGCTTTTTATTTCCCTGAGGATCAGATTGTACAAGCTATTGTGGAAGGGATTTCACCTCCCTATAGGTCATATTTGTGTTTCGCGGCGTGCCCGCAAACTTTCTCCGAACTTGAAGCGTTGGCCGTCTCAGCGGAAGGAGTGAGATACGCTGATCCTTTGCGTGTAGCGAAAGAACCCCCGCCTTCCTTTAGTAATACTCGGCCTCCACCTCGCCGATCAGTCACCCCTCGTAAATGTTATGCTTGTGGGTCGCCTGACCATCTTCGCAATAAGTGTCCACTGATCAAGTCTAGTAGGACAAGTAATGGGGCTGGTTCATCACAAGGCTGTTTTAAATGTGGAGCTTTCTCACATATCGCCAAGAATTGCCCAAATTCGAATAGCACCCCCTCCTGCTCAACTTCTGGTGCAAATTCCACCTATGCCAATAATAAAAAGTGACTAGTGGCTTCGGCTGAGTCGACTAATCCATATTCCCGAGACTCAGCCCCTAGTAAACAGGTTGTAAATTCAGGGAACGAGCAATTTTCAAATGCATCTTTTGAATGTCCCAAAGAGTGTCTTAGGATTGCGGCGGATTCCCCCGCACCTATTCCTTTTCTTAAGATTGAGTTAAACAATGAGCCTATAACCTCTTTATTAGATTCAGGCAGTGTCTGTTCGATTATTTCGGCTGAATGGTATTCTAAATTGAAATCTGTTTGTAAACAAATTCCCCTTGCCGAAGAGTCTAAACACCTTACAGCGTTTGCCACGGACTGGAATTTATATGAATACAACCGCGTGCCTTTCGGGCTCCCCACGGGAGCAGCTGTACTCACTAGGCTGCTAGATAGGGTCTTCTCCGACATCAAATTTGAATACTTGTACCACTACTTGGATGATGTCGTCGTATTTTCGGAAACCTTCGAAGAACATCTAGATCATCTGCGAGAAGTTCTCAATCGCCTTCGTAAGGCTGGGTTAACTGTCAAGTTGTCCAAGGTTGCCTTTGCTAAGCCCTCTATGTCATTCCTAGGGCATATTGTGTCACCTGATGGTGTTGCAGTCGATCATTCGAGAACACAGGCCATCCGTGATTTTAAACCTCCCAAGGACATTAAAGGCATCGCCAGGTTTATTGGTATGGTGAATTTCTTCAGAAAGTTCATTCCTAACTTTGCTAATAGAGCGGCGCCCTTAAACCTTCTTCGTAGGAAAGGCATCAAATTCGAGTGGGGACCTTCTCAACAAGCCGCTTTTGAAGATCTTAAATTGGCTCTCTGTAATGCCCCTGTACTTGCTATGCCTGATTTCTCGAAGAAATTCATCGTCCAAACTGACGTGTCGTCGTCAGCAGTAGCTGCAGTCCTTCTTCAAGAGACTGAACTAGGGAGGCGACCCATCGCCTATGCATCTAGGACCTTGTCGGCTCAAGAAGCCAAGTATTCCATTTATGAGCTCGAAGGTTTGGCAGTCTTATTCGCCTTAGAAAAGTTCCGTCTCTATCTGGAACACGTCAAATTCGACCTGGAGACAGATAATCAAGCCTTAAGCTGGGTCTTAGGTAGGCCGCGTCGTACTGGTCGTATAGCCCGTTGGGCCATCCGTATTTCTGCCTTCCAGTTTGATGTTAGACATATCAGAGGTACCGAAAATGTTGTTGGTGATGGACTCAGTCGTATGTTTTCTAACGACGTCGAGACCCATGAACCGGTCGACAGTTCATCACGTCCCGAGTCCATACTATCTGGTGTTAATGCCATCTTAACAGATGCTCCCATGCTTTTTAGGGATATTGAGAAATACCAACGTGAAGATCCGACGCTGGCTCCGATAATGGAAACCCTTTCTTCTGGGGAACATGTTGTCCCTTATGTTCTGAGGAATGGTGTTCTATGTTGCCCATCGAGGCATGATAAGATGATGAAAGTTGTCGTTCCAGCTGTTCTTGTACCTATGATCTTCAAGTATTATCATGAGACCCCATTATGAGGGCATCTGGGTATCTTTAAAACTCGTGAAAAGATTCGTGAAATGTTCATCTGGAAAGGTATGGACGGTGAAATCCGTGAACTTGTAAAAGCTTGTAAATCTTGTTTGCTCAGTAAACCCACCATGTCCACCAAGGTAGGCCTTTTGTCTTCGCATCAAGCGTCGCGCCCCATGGAACGCCTGTATATTGATTATGTAGGACCCTTCCCCCAATCAAAGGGAAATGCTAACAAGTTCATCTTTGTATGCGTAGATGGTTTTACTAGATTTTCCTGGTTATTTCCGACTAAGCTGGCTACCGCTCAGTCTACCATTACTTGCTTAAATTCTATTTTTGCTTCTTTTGGTCCGTGCCAATATATTGTGTCTGATAATGCTAAGGCTTTTACATCTAATTTATTTCGTAAATTCTGTTTTGACTTGTCCATCTCTCATGTAACTCCTTCTGCTTATTACCCTCAACCATCTCTGGCTGAACGGGTTAACCGTAATCTCCGGTCCGCGCTTATTGCCTATCATCATGAAGATCATTCCAGGTGGGACACGTCCCTGCATTGGTTAGCTTTTGCTTTGAATTCGGCGGTTCATGAATCACATAAATTTACTCCAGCCTCGTTGATGTTCAAGTTTGTTCCCAACACGCCGCTCTTTAACCTCTGGTCTCTGAGTGACATTCTACCCGAGACAATAGATCCGGACAACATTAAAGATCTTTGGAAGAAGGCTAAAGCCAATCTTAAAGTGTCTCATGAAAAGGTTAGGGAAAGGTATGATCGTGGACGGAGACCCACCCCTTTGAAGGTAGGTGACCAAGTTATGGTCAAGAACGTTGTTCCCGCGGGCAAGCTTGCCCCCAGATTTCATGGGCCTTGTATCATTCTCGATTTTCTTACGCCGGTTACATTGTTAGTAAGCAATCCAGCCACCGAGAGGATATTTAGGGTTCACCTGTCCCAGGTGAAACCGGTGTAAATTTTGTGTCAACTTGCTTCATATAATTTGATAGGAATATGAAGGTTATATTTTTTTTGAGTTTCCACTCTTAAGGCATTCTGCTCCTTCTATTTTGTTTTATATGTAAGCATTTTTTGTAAAACCTTCCCCGATCCGTTAAACTGCCATTCTGTCCTTACCATGGCCATTACCACGCTCCCGTCTCCTGCTATACACACTGTGGCTTGCTTAGATTAAATGCCATGGATATTTGCACGCCGCTGGCCCCTCTACCTCTCCAACAAGCCTGTGCCCTCAAAAAAAATGATGATGGTCCAACAAAATTCTGCCGCCTAGTTTTAATGTTTCAGTGCCCCCGCAGCCGCGCGGCGCCGTGCCGCGACTGGGTTTGAGGAAGGGCCCCCTCGGCCCCAGCGAGGACGACATGTGCACGGCGAGCCGGAGCTCTCCTCCCGGCCTAGGCTGATGTGCGGCGCACGACCTGCTACTTGCCCGCAGCCTGTATATGTTCACCGCGGGCGCGGCATGTTTCAACACCTCTGCTCCCCTCATAGTGCGGGCGAGCGGTATCTCAGGGTACTTGAGGGGTCCGAGCGGCCTCCTTTGGACGCAAGCTGCAACGGCCGGTCTGGCCATCCAACTTCATCAACATCAACTACATGAACAGTTACTATAAGCAATGACTACACTTGGGAATTCAACAGCAATATTTGGTGGACATTGCAAAATTTTTCATCACTTTTAAGTATTAAAAGTTTATCTTCAAAATTCAACTTCTACAAACATAAAGACTGTACTTCACCTGCAACAACAAAATTTTGAAACTGAATCAAACCAAATTAAGAAAATCTTATAAATTTTTTTGGCAATTAATCTCCATATCTACATCAAAACTTGGACCTTGTTTTCAAACAATTTCATGTGTCACCCCTGGAGGAACTTTTGGGGGGGGGGGAGGTCTGTACCGGGCGGTACACCTCCACACCGCTAATTTAAAATGTTCGCCTGTTGAAACTCCTCTGCTGGAGGAAGTCTGAACTTTATGGACAGTATTAATTTTCAAGTTTCTCAGAAGATGTCTCTACCTAGAAATTTTGGAGTTTTTGAACTGTGTCATTTTCGACGTATTTTTGTTTTGCTTGTAGTAAGAAGTGTGAACTTTCTCTTCTAGAGGACACTACTGAAGATCAACAATAGTGCACCCTAGTGCGGAGTGAAAGAACTATTTTTTTTGGAGAAGTTCTTATTTCAAAAGTTTGTTTCTTGTTAAATTTCTTTCTGTTATTGTTTAAGTTGGCTGTATACCCCTATTTTTCCCCTTGTTTTAGATTTATCCAATCCCGAATTTCTTTTAGTAATTTCCGACCAATCCGATGTATCTTCCCCCAACTTGGATATGTTTCTGTACCCTAGCCAATAAAGTGATTGTGGGCGGGTGTTCTCTTCCCTAAAACGCCTAGAACCTTCCGCGAGAGTATTTAAACTGCTGATTTTTGGGTCTCCGGGCCACTTCTGTTCCATCTTTCAGTGTGTAAAGTACATAGCAGGGGGCGGGAAGCGCCTCTTTCTTCTCCAGCTGTTCAACACCAGGTAATGGCCTCTAAATACTTCTTTTCTTGCTAGGTTGGCAGTTTAACTCTCGGAGCGGGTTCGAAGCGTTTCCACCATGTAACCCTTTCCTAAAATGTAACCTATCTTTTCATCTATTCTCTTTTAAAGCTGCATATTGGGATAGAGAGTGCTAACCCTCTCGAGCTCCCACTCACATTGTTTTGAGGTGAACTTATTTTCTCAACCTATTCTTCGTTAACGTAAAACAAATTGCTCTTTTCTAAAGTCACCTCTGTAGTATGGGATTAGCCCTTGCATTAGTGGCCTAGAGCCAGATTAGGTTTTAAAAACAAGTGTATTAGGAGTGCAGATCGCCTCCTCTCAAATTGTTATTTTAGAGGTCATGTAATTGCCCCTTTTCATTTAATAGACCTCAGTAGGTTGGGTATTTTACCCCTGTGTCTATGTCCAGTGAGGACAACTCGAAGGTGGAGTTTGGTGTGGCCTTTGAGAGGCTTAAAATTGAGAGCGTGTGGCTCTTTTGAAAATTGAGTGTTGTATGCCTCGTGGAGGCTTTTCAGTGTAATTTGGAGCAAGGACTCCTAGGCATGAATGGGGTTTTCTGCCCCTCTGTTGAAACTTGTGTTTGGGGTAAAACTGAGCTGATTGCTCAAGCATTGTGAAGTCAGGGCGCGAAGCCCAAATCCTGTACATATTGTAACTACCCTTTGGACTTGCTACTTTGTACCTGCCATGCTTGTTATTTCTTTGTTTTTGAAAAGAAAATATAACCTTGTTAAATTTTACATTAACTCTGATTCCGTAGTTTGAGACCCATTCACGCCCGCACCTTCTTTCTCCTCTACCTACCACTAAAACACGGTAACAATAATAATAATAATAATAATAATAATAATAATAATAATAATAATAATAATAATGCCGTTGCGATTTTCATGAGTTAACTGACTGTAAGTTGTGAATTTTACGAGGTTTCCAACATAATGTCAGAATATTTGGATAGTAATATCCCTCAGAGGATTCGTCATTGTTTGACCACGCAGTAATAAAATAATTGGGAACTTGTAAGAAATAAATGTGTTGCAATGAGTAAAACCTGATGCAGTGGCGATCAGGTGTGTAGAAGTGAGTTGAGGTCTGATATAAATGAAAATGTTGAGCAACAAGGAAAATGAGAAAGAAATAAAACTCCGCAACAGGAGGAAAATATTAAGACGAGGTAGCAGTAATAGTGATCCTGGTTAACAAGTGGTGAGCTAGTGAGTAAATGGCTACGAATAAAGATGATAAGAATATTAATGATGCTTCGATGAAATAATATGTGAGAAATAAGAATCTACGTGGAAATAAGAAATGAAATAAGGAGGGACTAGCCGCGTTGTAATAGAGAAAGGCAGGTGTCTGCCTATAAATGCTCGAATACATGAGACAAGACCGCCATACTCACATCCAGACGCGCTGTGAATATTTAATCGATATTGAATTGATTCCAGATTGTGTACTCTGATATGAAGCAAAGTTAAATTGATACACAATTATTTTATGCTCTAAAATTACACCTGCGAATAGTCATAATAATAATTGATGACACAGTAACATTTTGCTACAGAGGTTAAATAATGTTTATTTATTTATGTCCATGAATTTTAATTGACTTTTTCATTCGTAATTTTGTCATGGAAGGATGAGTTTTGCGTAAGTTATGAGGATCTTTCAGCCGGATGTATTTTCATGCCTATTTGTGTTTTAATTTGATCTTTTTATGCAGAAGTAAAAGGATGTTTCAGACTTGTTTAAATTATTAGAGATGATATGAGATAATTGGACTTGGTCACGCTCACCGTCCACAGTGAGATATTACCATAGTCAATGTGGCGAGGGAAATCAGTAGAACATTTGGTGTTATTCAGTCATTTGAATGAGAGGTGCCCTCAGCATCTGAGCTGGAAGTTACATTCCGTTTTGTTCGTGATATAAATACTATAGGTTACACATGTTTTCTCTTTCAGGAGTGTATTTAGATGGTAGAATTAGGACAACTGCGGTTTAACTCTCTCTTTCATTTTGTCAATTAGTTAGTTTTATTGGTCAACGTGGGAGGATTCACCAACGCTATAATGAAATATGAGGTCAGTAACTTTCGGGGAGGAAGACAGCTTGGTTTGGGGAAACATTTATGCGAGTCATGCAAACCCGGTAGAGTTAAACATTTGAATGTGTAATGATAATATCGTCCTTGTTCTGGCAAAAACGGCGAATGTTACAATGCTCTTCCTATCCATTAATTTCTGTGGAGTTCATTTTCCTATGCGCGTGTGTACAGGAAATTGAACGTTAAATATATCACACTCTAGGAGTGGGTAAATGTCATTCAAACATACATTCCTTCAGTATGGTACAGTAAGGTTCATTTCCCATTACACACGCGCATAGGAAAATGAACTCCACAGAAATTAATGGATAGGAAGAGCATTGTCACATCCGCCGTTTTGCCAGAACAGGGACGATACGTAATTGTTAGGCGGGTGTGTTCAGTTGATTTCTTTATGTGAATGTCTAACTTAGGTGACAACACAGTGATCGTGAAATATTCATGGATGAAATTTTGTTTGCGTATCCTTCCGATACCAGGTCATAAAAGATCAGTTGAGACCATATTTACTGTTATGCTAATTTAATTGATAACAAGGTAACAGTGAGCAGTAAAATCCCAAACTCAGTTGTGTTCTCAGGAAACTCCTAAATATTTATCGGAGCTGTGCCAATTCATATAAGTAAATGTAATTCTTTTTATGAATTTATTTTTTGGTATCTGCCAATTAAACTAAATATAATTTTAACACTGCTCAAAGTTCTCTTACGTAACAATTATTGGATTTGGCATTGTAGATAAAAGTGACTAGGTTACGTCAGTCATTAGTCAATATTGCACACCTGTGGTGTCAATAATTAATTTCAATTTAATTAATCGGTTATGGAGAATTCTTGCTTATGGCGTATCCGAACTATTGATTGCTATTTTATAGTGCGAGTCCATTTAGTGACTTAATTTGCCTACTAAATATTTTTTATTTTTTATTAATTTCGATTTGAATAAATGAATTAGTAACATTTTAACCTGATCCATTCTCATTTAGTAGTGATAGTACCCGTAGTACTTAACATCTTTATGTACCAGAAGATGAAGAAGAAGAATACCGAACTGATCGCGCCCCAGGTAGATGAGAGTCTCAGAGCGGTAAGTATATTTTATTACAGAGCGCCGTGGCAGAAGAATGATAGAGAAGATTGCTGCTAATTCGACATTCCCAAGGGTACACTATTTACTCTTACGTACCTCTGTTTTGGTTGGTAGTGTGGGGTGTTGTGTGTGTATAAAGAGGAGAATGTTAGGTCAAACACAAACACCCAATCCCCAAATCAGCGGAATTAACCAGACAGGATTAAAATCCTTGACCCGGGCGGGTATCTAACCCGGGACTCTCTGAACCCAAGGCCCCAACGCTGATCACTCAGCCAAATAGCCGGACTAAAACCAGTAACTTTGTTGTTTAAGTTCCCATATGGGAGCCATAATTTCATTTTAGGGATTGAAAATATATCAACAAGAATGCTTCGAATATAACTTATTCAATTCTTCTTCTTCTTCTTCTTCTTCTTCTTTTTCTTCTTTCTTAATCCGTTTACCCTCCAGGGTTGGTTTTTCCCTCGGGCTCAGCGAGCGACCCAACCTTTACCGCCACAAGGGTAGTGTCCTGAAACGTGAGGCTTTGGGTCGGGTTGATGTAACTGGGGAGGAGGATCAGTACCTCACCCAGGCGGCCTCACCTGCTATGCTGAACTGGGGCCTGATGTGGGGATGAGAAGATTGGAAGGGAAAAACAAGGAAGAGGGAAGGAAGCGGCCGTAGCCTTAAGTTAGGTACCATCCCGGCATTTGCTTTGAGAAGAGGGAAACCCTGGAAAAACCACTTCGAGGTTGGCTGAGGTGGGAATCGAAATCCTCTACTCAGTTGACGTCCCGAGGGCGAGCGGACACAGTTCCAGCCCTCATACCACTTTTAAAATTTCATGGCAGAGCCTGGAATCGAACCCGGGCCTCCGGGGGTGGGAGCCAATCACACTAAACACTACATCACAGAGGTGGTCGTATTTCTCTAAGTATTATTATTATTATCATTATTATTATTATTATTATTATTATTATTATTATTTTATTGAAGCCCTTACCTTTCATTCCACCAATGGCTTCGTGCCTTATTCGGACATGACTTCGGTTGTACATGTATATGTATTAAACTCTCCTGGGAAGGATACTTATAAAACACATCTCTAGGAAATGAGTAGGTTCCCGCTTGTAGTAACGATATCGCTTAATTAATATCGTACACCGTCAGGTGGCATACCTAATTCATTACAGGATTTCGATCTAAAAGGTATTGATGTAGAGCTATTGACTACAAGTACTGGAATTATCATGTATTAACGAACTTAACGATGTATTCTGCCGAAGTTAACTAATTATTATTTTCTGAAGTTCGTTGACCTAATATATAGACACTGCAAGGTGTCGAAAGAATTAGCTTCTCGAGGATATATCCGCATCAGACTTCATGGGTCAATGTCTTCTTTTGTATATGCCTGCAATATTATAATAGCGGGGGTCGTAGACTCCTCCTTCTTTCCCCTCTCCCTCCTCATCACCCCTACCCATTCTCATTGTCTTCGTCCTTCAGGTCAGTTCATCAATTCTCGGAGGCGCCTATAAAGGTTTTCTGCTCTTGGTCTATTTAGGATCGGAGGTCGTATGCAACATTAGCTTCGTACATGTGTACTGTATAAATGCTGCCTAGAATTGCGCTCTTATTGAGGAATGTGCTATCGTGTCTGCCAGTGTCATTCCAAGAAGAGATAGTTAATCGAGGGCTTCAAGTAAAGAATAAGAGAGAGAGAAAGAAAAGGCATCATATCCAAATGTTTATCCAGAGTGAAATTGGGAGGAAAAGCGACTGGACTATCCAAGGCAGTAAAGGCATGTCCATTTAAAACGGAAAGACGTGGGTTCAATCCCTCGTCGGGAAGCCGAATAATTTAGAAAGAAGTCCTTCACTTATGGAGATGCACTTGGTTCTGGGATTCACTAAGCCTATATCAGAAAAGAGATCCAGGTTAATTCCTGGGAGTAAATGTGATCGAGCATAGAGCTAACCATGTTATCCCCTTCTACTTAATGCCCTGTATAGAAAAAATACACGGTACTCTGATGATACTCGCTAGATACAACATTTTTCAGAATAGGATCTCTGAATTATAGCTCCTGTTCGTCTCGTGGGCAAGCATTTCTACTCACAGCTATGGAGGAGGGTGTATAGAATTCGAGCAAAATGTCTTCACTGAAATGTCACATCATGGCCCTGTGATGTTGATTCAATATAAAGTGGAAGTCCGTGCCTATAATCACGATATCAACAGTCACGTAATATTACGCGCATTCTTCGTTTGCTCAGTATGATAACGTTTTCGGTTCAACGTCTCACTAACAGATTTCACGGGTTTTGAGGACACTGAGGTGCAAGAATATTGTCCGACAGGTCGTCACTTATGTGTCAGTAAATGTAGCTGCAACAGGATGTCGTCTTTGGTGTTACTTCCTGAAAATATCTAGGTTAACGTAAGGCAGTCGAGATCATACTTAGCTGAAGCCCTGCTCATTGGCCGAATAATCAGCGTTTGGTTCAGAGGACCCTGGGCTCGATTCCCAACCGAGTCTACGATTTTAATTCGAAACTGTCTCCATGGTTACTGAGCTATCACGCCGGCTTTTTCTCTGCTACGACATTGCAAATTATTATGCCTTGACACCTTTCATGTGAATAAAATCAAACCAAACCAAACCCGATAGCGCAATAGCCCCGAAGTGTCATGGCCTACCAAGCGACTGCTGCTCAGCCCGAAGGCCTGCATATCACAAGGTGTCGTGTGGTCAGCACGAAGAATTCTCACGGGCGTTATTGTTGATTCTATACACCGGCCGCCATCTCACCGTCACATAACTCCTCAATTGTAATCACGTAGGCTGAGAAGACCTCGAACCAGCCCTCAGATCCAGGTAAAAATCCCTGACCTGACCGGAAATAGAACCCGGGTTCTCTGGGTAAAGACAGGCACGCTACTCCTACATCGTGAGGCCGGCTTTTCACGTGAATACTGGTCGAAAACGGAGAGGAAAATATGGATGAATACATTTCTTGCGACGAAAAGTCTCCTAGAACAACGTGACAACACTCCACCTAAGTCTTACTATTATTCGGGCTGAAATATTGTTACATCACTATAACCTTCTTTGTTGTGTGTTCCGCGATAGGACTAGGAAGTTGCAATGATAGGAGATAAGGGGTTCGAATAGTGACTTCTACATCGGCTGTCCTAAAATAATACGGTATAGTTTCTCCATACTCATTCTATGGAGGAAACTGCGACACCAACGTACGCCTAACTTACATAATTACCGTTGGGCTACATGCACTATCACAGAGCACAGAATATACATTGGTAATCCGACAGCTTACAAACTGAAATACACGAAATTAAAGTAAAATTAAGCTCCAAGGTACCAATACGCAAGATCAAAAACAACACCCGTGTAGAATAGATCAGAACGTGATTGAGTGAGTTCAGTCTATATTTTACTGGCACACTTCTTACAGAGGATGGCGTCAGAGAATTCATTGAAATATCTTTGAGAGTGTTGCTGTTGCGACTCAATATTTAAGGCTCATTGTGGAAATCAGCCGAGCAATGTTATGTATTTTCCTCTTCATAGTACTATTCCATTGTGGTAGTAAATTATAAAAGTAATTAATAATGTCAATAACATTTTCGTCGCAGTCTTGTCCAGATTACGTATGGTGAGTGCGTTTGAAATTAACGGGGACTAAAAATAAACAGGAATTTGTTGTCCTATGTTAAATATCGCCCTGGTATTTGCTGAACAGTTCAGAAACTCTGGATAAGCATTTCGAGGATGGCCAGCGATGGAATTCGAACCCTTCTATCGACCGAGTTCATTGATACTCACCGGACGAGTTGGCCGTGAGGTTAGGAACGCGCAGCTGTGTGTTTGCATCCGGGAGATAGTGGGTTCGAATCCTACTGTCGGCAGCTCTGAAGATGGTTTTCACAGCATTCAAATGCTGGGGCTGCACCTTAATTAAGGCCACGTCCGCTTTCTTCCCATTCCTAGGCCTTTCCGATCCTATCGTCGCCATAAGACCTATCTGTGTCGGTGCGACGTAAAGCAAATAGCAAAAAAAAAGGCATAGGTACTCCCCAGTTTGGCAATATGACTTAATTTGTTTCACTCTTCTTCTTGGTCTTCTTCTTGTTCTTCTCCTTCTACTTCCCGGCCTTTTTACCGGTTACTTGGGGCCGGCACTACACGCTGATTAAGCGAGGATGATGTAGGGATTTGGTTGGATTAGGGAGAAACCGACCGTAGCTTTAAACAAAGTACAGCCCCAGCATTTGCTGGTATGGGAATGGGATTTCACAGAAAAACATCTTCAAAGATGCCGATGGTGGGTTCGAACCCACACCTCGAATTCAAGAGAACAGCTAGGAGGCTCGTACCACTCAGCCAACTCGCTCAGTAAGCTAGAAGTAGACAAGTGACAAACTTCCCATCGGACCTGCAATCTTCAGGACACCTGCCGGGAAGGACGATAGTGGGTTGATACACCCCTCTTGTCTTCACGACTTTGGGAATTCGCTGTCCTACTATCACTTTCTGAGGAAAGCAATGGCAAACTACCTCACTCCTCATCTTGCCTAGTATGCCTCATTTTGGTGCTGCCATTGGTTTTTGGGGTTTCCTCATAACCGCATAACCTTTGGTGGTGCTATTTGAGGATCCAACCAGCCTCTGGGCTGATGACCTAACAGACAGACTATCACTTTCAACAAAAGTCAAGAGATGTTGAAAAATTTATCTAACACTTGCAAGTTTCAACACTGGAAGTCCTTTATATTTGGGGTTCTTGTTGAACAGCCGGAAGCTATAATTTCCATGGGTGAGTGTACAAGAAGACTTGCCGGCCAAGCGAAGCAGCCTTCACTCCCTCCGGCTAACCAAGTCGCTCCGCGCTGTGTGTGGTCTCCACCGCCCCCCCCCCCCCCCCTCAATAAACCTCTAGGATGTGCATACCATTAATAACACGTTAACAAATTGCAGAGTAAACTCACGATTGCAGACTCACCTCCGTCCCCTCTCCAGCTCTCTGGCTTGGAACTCACCACGACTCCTCCCCACTCCAATTAGCATTGCCGTACAGCCTTCAAACTTGACTAGAATTAACCTGTAATTTGAAGGAAGAGATTCACTATCCGGCTTCTTATTTGTGTTTACATGTTATTGTCTTATACTCGTCACATACGATAATACTCTCAAAAGACCGCCCTCTTTAGACTCTCTCAGAAATCCACCGATCAACGAGTTCCAGTTTGGTTGCTGTAATCGCAGTTCTGATAAGATCTAATTTATATAGACTGTACCGTGCTATACAATATTGCTACGAGATGAGGTACGATAGTTACACTACTCTGTATTAAGAAATGATACCGTGTTAAATTATTAATACGGGAATGGTAATTCGTTTTACGTGCCAATTTTAAACTGCTTCACCAAAATTGACGAAGGAATTACCCGAGTAGAGAAAAACATTACCCGGGACAATCATGTTATCTTTTAGGCAAATGTTTCCCAATATTCCAAGGAGTCCACCAAAATGTTTTAAAAATGGCAGGTTTTAGGTTATTGAAAATCCACAGCCTGTTTTCAGTCATTTGACCGGGTTAGGAATGCAATGAATTAAGCCCCCATCCAGCGGCGAGGATAGGAAGTGTGTCGGCTGCCGAAGCCTGTCGCACTCCTCTGGGGCAATGATTAATGAATGAAAGATGAAATGAAATTATATTAATGAAGCCCCCATCCAGCGGCGAGGATAGGAAGTGTGCCGGCTGTCGAAGCCTGTCTACTCCTCTGGGGCAATCATTAATGCATGAAAGATGAAGTGAAATGATATTGGGGAATGTTTCGGGAATGAAATATGACAGGGAAAACCGGAGTACCCGGAGAAAAACCTGTCCCGCCTCTGCTTTGTCAAGCACAAATCTCACATGGAGTAACCGGGACTTGAACCGCGGAATGCAGCGATGAGAGGCCGGCGCGCTGCCGATTTAGGTTATTAATTATCATAATTATTAGTATTAGAATAAAACTGTTTTACTGTCGTTAAACAATATACATTTGTAATGGCAAAGTTAATCACGTTGTGAAGAAATACGATGTATTATGTACGTATGCGTGTATGTCCAACCCTTGCCCCGTTTCTCTACGGGGTCGATGAATCTCCGTGGCGATATCAACCTCATCAGAGGAGCCAATGAGGTGAAATGAATGACGTGATATATCGTCGCTCGACCGGTAAAAGGTTGTATTCCACAAAGCTCTTCCTATCAATTATTCTCCTTAGGACTGGTCAAGCCTCCCAGCCACGTATGGATATGCAGTCCATCAGAACAAATTTTGTTGTGTTCATTTTCCTATGCCCATGTGTAAAGGAAAATGAACCTTACAGTACCGTACTGTAGGAATGTACGTTTGCATTACGTATATACGCACTCTTAGTGTACAATGCATGTAAGGTTCATTTTCGTTTAATCTTCGACATATGAAAACGAACACAACGGACATTGTTCTGATGGACTGCGTATCCATATGTGCCTGGGAGGCGTGACCAGTCTTAAGGAGAATAATGGATAGGAAGAGTATTGTGGGATACAACGTTTTACCGGTGAAGCGACGATATGTTATTACGAAGGGTGAGGCTGACACATGAAGCCAGCACATAGCCTGTTCCTGTCGAATAGCACCAAGCGGTCTGCTCAAATATGAACGTCCCCATTTGACGGACGAATCACCATCAACATCGTCATATAGCCTACTCTCTCTACATACGAAATCCGCGGACAGGCTTGGAAGTCAATCGAGGCTTTTGGCATGCAATCTAGTGATTAGAAATTGTATACCACCACTTCTCTTAGCCTGCCTGCCATTACTTTGATGGTGTAACTTTTTTCGAGCAACGGGACTCAAAGCGGTTAGCAACGGTGTCGGACCATATAGAATTGACGCATTAACGATCATGACCATCGGGCTGTCAATTAAATATCTTCTTCTTCTCCTTCTTAATCTGTTTACCCTCTAGGGTCGGTTTTTCCCTCGGACTCAGCGAGGGATCCCACCTCTGTCGCCTCAATGGCAGTGTCCTGGAGCTTCAGATACAACTAGGGAGCATGAGCAGTACCTCGCCCAAGCGGCCTCACCTACTATGCTGAACAAGGGCCTTGCGGGGTGATTGGAAGATTGGAAGGGATAGAGAAGGAAGAGGGAAGATAGATAGATAGATAGATAGATAGATAGATAGATAGATAGATAAGGAATGGGTGAGCCCTGCCTTCGCAGGACTCCACACGTAGGTCTATGAAGACCCTTTGTGTTCCTTAGACGGGTTTGCCTAGTCCAGCCCTAGTGCTCCTATAAAGGATACCAGTGTCCGAATGTTGGCATTCCTGATGTCTTCCAGGCTCACAAAATATGAGCCAAAATATCGATGTCTAGTGCTTGCAAGAGCCTCGCACTGACATAACACATGCGCGGAGGTCTCTTCCTCCCTTAGCATCTTCTACACATCGGATCCTGACTGATTTTTCATGATGTGTAGGTGTATCTGTAAGGTATTGTGGCCTGTCATCACTCCAACTACCATTCGTATTCTGGTCCTATTCAAATTTATTAGGACCTTTTTATAACGTTGACTAGGCCCTTTGATAAGTTCACGAGACTGCCTTGCCATGGTTAACCTCTTCCAAATGTCTAAGTGAGACTGGTTTGTCCACTGGGATATTACCAGTTACACACTTCGGAGTTACACTCCCAGGAAGGGCTCTGGTCCTATGAAAGGACCTTTTGAGCCTTGTTTCGCTAGTTTGTCAGCTTCTTCATTTCCACTGATTCCTGTGTGGCAAGGGACCCATAACAGGGTAACTGTTCTAAGTTCACACAGCTCATCTAACATCCTTTGGCACTCTCATACCATTTTTGATGTTGTTCTAACTGCGCATAGTGCTTTTAACGCTGCCTGGCTGTCGCTGCAAATGGTGATGCATCTTCTACGTCCAGGCATGTTCCATACATGTACAGCACAGGCCAGTATTGCATATACATCGGCCTGGAAAACAGTAGTATATTTACCCATGGGAGGGTAGAGCCTTGTCTTAGGCCCCCAGACCCCGGCGCCTGTGCCCGTCTCCGTCCGCGAGCCATCTGTGTACTATGTACAGCCCCTAGACCTAAGGCGGGCCAAGAGGGAAGGAAGCTGCCGTGGTCTTAAGTTAGGTAACACCCCGGCATTTGCCTGGAGGATAAGTGGGAAACCACGGAAAACCACTTCTAGGATGTCTGAGATGGGAATCGAACCCGCCTCTACTCAGTTGACCTCCCGAGGCTGAGTGGAACCCTTTCCAGCCCTCGTACCACTTTTCAAATTTCGTGGCAGAGCCGGGTATCGAAACCGGGCCTCCGGGGATGGCAGCTAATTACACTAACCACTACACCACAGAGGCGGACCATATAATATCTTATGTATGCAAATTGATTCACTTTTTCCTCCATATCAACGCTAGCACTACGGTCTAAAAATTGTTTCCTTTTTTGAGGCTATTAAATGTTTGGGTACCTTTGCTGTTTATAAATGTGATGGGTGATATCACGAGGGACCGCACAAAACTCGAGAAGGTACAAAAATTGACACAATACTATTGTTTGATGAAATTGTGGTTTGAAAGAGTGCATGAGAGGAGTCCAAGAACAAGCTGATACAATCACTGAGGTCTGCAGAATTAGAAACACACTGGTGAAGGGCAAGAAAACTGTGATGGCATGAGGAAAGGGAGAAGAACGATGAGCAATGGGCTATAAACTAGAGACAAGGGTTTTACATGAGGCGATGTTTGTTTCCAAATTTAAAGAGTCTTTCCTGAATTATTCTTATTCTTCTTATTGTGCATTCAGCCCGGTGGAGGGCTTATAAGATGAGTAATTGTAGTAGAACTTTACATACATTTTAGAGGAAATATTAGAGACCTTCTTCTGACCTGAGTGCGAAAGTAGAATTTGGAGGCATTACATAATTGTGAATTGTACAATTATTATGTAAAGGACGTACTTCCCGAATTTAAATTTGTATTTCAATTCCTCTTCTTCAGAGGATAGTTACACTGTTTAAGACGCAGTCACATATTATATCGTCGTTGCCGGGACAAAACCTCCTGTGTGAAATATTTTAGCTTAGAACTTTGGCCGGTAAGGTTCTGTCATCTAAGGGCCAATATTGTGTGACAGTAGTCAAGGCATTCTCGCTCTTCATAATGTATGTGCTGCGGGTCTGTATATCTCCAAACATATTAACACATAGGAGGTTTCGTCCTGGCAACGACGATATGTTCTGTCTCCATAGCGGTTAGCATTGTTAGCTGCTGTCCTCGGAGGCCCAGGTTTGATTCCCGGTACTGTCAGAAGGCTGGAGATGGCTGGAGTGCAGTTAAAATGGTAGGATACATTCAGCTCACTTTCTTTGGGGGTGTGCCTGAAAAGAGCCGCACCACTTCAGGACAAGGACATTAATTAGCTTACAGATAATACTGTGTTCCGTTACTATTACGTGCACAGCGTCCGGCTCTATGGCTAAATGGTTAGCGTGCTGGCCTTTGGTCACAGGGGTCCCGGGTTCGATTCCCGGCAGGGTCGGGAATTTTAACCATCATTGGTTAATTTCGCTGGCACGTGGATTGGGTGTATATGTTGTCTTCATCATCATTTCAAGCTCACCTCGACGCGCAGGTCACCTACCGGCGTCATATCAAAAGACCTGCGTCTGGCGAGCCAAACATGTCCTTGGACATTCCCGGCACTAGCAGCTATACTCCATTTTGTTTTTTACGGCCACGGCAATTCGTTTTACGTGCCAGTTCCGTTCTGTACTCCAGCAATGATGAGGGAATTACCTACGGGAGAAAATCTTCTGCTAAAGATGGGCAGGGCATATTGTTAGCATAGAAGAAGCTAATTGTATGCATAAAGTTACTTTCTAGAAAACCAGGCGAGTTGGCCGTGTGGTTAGGAGCGCGCAGCTGTGAGCTTGCATCCGGGAGATAGTGGGTTCGAATCCCACTATCGGCAGCCCTGAAGATGGTTTTCCGTGTTTTCCCATTTTCTCACCAGGCAAATGCTGAGGCTGTTCCTTAATTAAGGCCACGGCCGCTTTCTTCCTATTCCTAAGTCTTTCCTATCCCATTGTCGCCATAAGACCTATCTGTGTCGGTGCAACGTAAAACAAATAGCAAAAAAAAAAAAAAAAAAAAAGTTTCCAGAAACCTTATGAATATAGATGATCTAGGTAATCTTAATCGAATATTGAACTGCTCTGTTGATGGAGGCAGATGTGACGTTTTGGAAATGAAGGAATGGAAGAGGAAGGCTTGCAGAAGGGATGGGTATTAGTAAGTCCTTAAGAAGCAAAGGCTCTAAGGTTTCAGTAACATAGAAAATTATCTGATGGCATTTCAGTGTCGGGCACCATGGCTAAATGCTTAGCGTGCTTCGCGTTGGTCACAGGGGTTCCGGGTTCGATTCCCGGTTGGTTCAGGAATTTTAACCATAATTGGTTCATTCCCCTGGCACGGGGTCTGGATGTATGTGGCGTCTTCATCATCATTTCACCCTCATCACGACGCGCAGGTCGCCAACGAGCGTCAAATCGAAAAACTTGCACGAGGCCTCTCCGGAGGCCACACGCCATTTTTTACAATACAGATTAGAAAATATATCTGACGTATTTTTCTTTTTATTTTACATTTTAGTTCTATTTCTTGATATGAAATCATTTGAAAATGGGATATCAGTTCTTGAAATATTTCAGTATTACTTCCGCTGGTATATCCCAAGGAAACTATTGTAACTGTAGTAACTCGTGATAAGTTAAAAATACTATCATATTTTGACTTAATAACTAGGCTATATTTACTAGAAAACAACTACGACAATTTTCACATAGCTAGAGTTATTAGCAAGCACTTTGTTTACTCACGCTGAACCTTTGTGAAACGATTTCACGAGTCCAGAAAATTTGGGACTCCCCTTTTTAGACCATGAATCCTTAAATATTTAGAGGTCAAGTTCACATTTAGTAATCAAGGTAAGTCATTACGAGAAGAATGGAATTTTTGGGTTTGAATTTTATCCAAACTTTATCTTTAACAAGAAATCACTTGTAGCTGCGCGCAAGCAGCCCTCCAAATATAAGCCATTTACCCTCTGTTCGTTTTGTTGCCGACGTAATTAATGCGAAATGCTTCTAATTTATACAGATTTTTGTAGCGTCCTTGGCCATTGGGATGCATTCTTTTTCATTTCTTAAGTAATCATAATTTTGATTGAAAGGAAAGTATTGTTTTTCAAGAACAATCTGTGTTCTATTTACTCTGCAGTAACATGTCCCTTCAAGCGAGTGTAACTTTTTTGATGATAATAATAAATAAAATCATGAATATAAATATATATATAAAATTACTCAAAAACTTGATAAAATTAATAAAAATAATTAATCGAACTGTCCGTAATATGGGCGCCAGAGTTCACCAGAATGGATCTCTCGAATTTAGATAAGAGCATGATAAACTTTATATCCCAGGGCGTGTACATAATGCTGCGTACTGGTACATCTGCTGCAGCCCTTACCTAACCTCCTGAAAACGACTAATTAGGTAGGAACTGCACCTAGGCTCATCAATAATACTGATTCTAAAATAGCTAACTATATTCTTAACAAATTCCGTGCATGAGCACCTTATCAACATACAACATTATACATATAATACACACATAAAATATTGCTGGAAGACTCCATATTTACAACAACAACAATAATGAAAATCGTGGGAAAACGAAAGCGACTTGCCAATTCTCATCATCGGCAGTTATCACATCACACAGATACCGTACCTTGTACTACTGTGTTCACATATTTTAACACTTGTTGTAAAGATATATACACACGTCTGTCGATCCTCAACATAAATTATGGAAAGTCTGAGATAGCTTTCACCAACATATAATGCTAGACCGCCACAAGTGCTGCAATACTTAATGCGCAAGCACTCTCCACAATCATCCACTTTCCACGAACATAACAAGACTACGCTCCACGAACGTTTGAAGTCCAGTCCATTGCTGCCGTGTCACTCCAGTACCGCGTATCAGCACTACTTCCTTCCCGTACAGTGCGTCAGTTGTAGTTCTCTTATACAGTGTCACTCTTTGTAGTTATCTTCCTTCTCGTTCCTTTACAATTACCTCGGTTGCCGCCGTATGATCAACCTTTATAGACATCAACATCCCCCTCCTCTCAGATGATACGTCTGGATAGGTGCTTGCCAGCCAATCATGAGTGAAGCTCTTGTCAAGACATGCCCTGAACTTCTCCTTTCTCCCAAGAGATAAACAAACTCTGGGGCATATTCCATGAGTCACCAAACGTTCCTAATACAACAACAAGCTCATCTCATCAGGCTGGGATATATACATGACTCATTGAATATCCCGACACAAGTACATCACAACAAACACTGGGGTATCCACATGACTCAACCAAATTACCAGAGTTATTCAAGCAATGTTTTCCCACTCGTGCAAAACAAATCACTCATACCTACATATGTGGATATCTTCCATCTTACCAATATAAATGGCAAAATATACAAATGAAATACTGATAATAATAATGATAATAATAATAATAATAATAATAATAATAATAATAATAATAATAATAATAATAATAAATCGAATACTGACAATAATATCTCTAACTTCTACATATAATTCGGGGGTGTGATATTTGTACTATCACACGAGATACTGAATAACATCAAAGATGACAGTTGTTTGAACTGAAACAATTCGGAAAACTTCACAACAGAGTCAATTGGTTAAATAAGAGCGTATGTTCTTCTAAACGTTTCTAGATTTTCGAAATTACTTAGCCGAAAATTGGCCACTGCAAGACCGTGCGGATGATTAGTTGTAAGTATGGACGATATTTGGAACATATTCACACATACTTTCAGGAACCAGAAGGTTGATCAGTTTCACCTTTTCTCTCCTGGAAACTCAAAGACTGGATTTGAATGACTCGTCAAGTATTCAATTTTATTTCAATACAGGACAAAACAGTTATCAGATACTTCAGGGCTCTCCTGCAGCCGAACCAGTGAAGTAATATTTTCATATATAAATTAGCTACGATTCTACCATCATCACTCCAACACTTTGTCCGCCTCCGAAGCGTAACGGTTAGTGTGATTAGCTGCCGTCCTTGGGAGCCCGGGTTCGATTCCCGATACTGCCAGAAATTTAAAATGGCAGGATGGCTGGTGTGTTGTTGAAATGGTACATGCAGCTCACCTCCATTGGGGGTGTGCCTGAAAAGAGCTGCACCACCTCGGGATGAGGACACGAGTTTACTTTACATTTTAACCAGCACTGAAAGCACATGAGCTGCGTTCTTCAAGGCATGTCTGCCAAATTAACTCCAAGTGAATAACTACACTGAAGAGATTTGGAGGGATTTTTGCGTTAATGTAACCATGAAGAAGTGAACGGTGCTAGAAACCATTCCAACACAAAATAGCAATAATCTGACTGCATTTTCGATTCTCCGAAAAATACAGTAGTTTTAGGCCGACATGCCCCTTCCAAAACAGCTCAGTCGTTTACATTTCTTCACTAGCAAATTAACGAGACCTGCGGAGATACTTCAGTTTTACGCTTGTAGAGGCAGGATAAAAGTAATTTTATAAAATAATCCTTTTCAAGTTGGGATTGGAATGAGTTTCAAATACCTTTACAAATGATACGACGGGATTTTCACGTGGAAATTACTGTAATATGTTTCACAATTCGTCTGTTAACTTTATTTGCTGAAAAGTGGTCAGGATATGTGACGAAAATAAGACATAACTACTGAGCGAGTTGACCGTGCCGTTTGGGTCGCGTATCCGTGAGCTTGCTATCAGGAGATGGTGGGTGAATCCCACCGTTGGCAGGCTCGAAGATGCTTTTCCGTAGTTTCCCACTTTTACACCAGGAAAATGCTAGTGGGGTTCGAACTTACTATCACCCAAATGCAAGCTGATAGTTAAGTGACCCAAACCACGGAGCCACTCGCTCGGTTTTTGTCAGAAACCCTTGAACCTATAAATACAATGATTGCTGTGGTTATCCACAAGGTTTATATCTATATGGGAGGTGAATCATATTTTGATAACAACTTAAAATTAAGTCCGATGCGAGAAACATGAACTCAGTCACATTTTGAGCGAATATGAAATGCTCCTACTGCATGTGATACTAAGCACTGCCTCCGGAACAATCACCTTGAAAATGTTTTGTGTTTGAGACATTTCATTGTTCTTTCAATAAATGCTTTAGGAATATTTTCTAACTATGAAGGAATAATAATAATAATAATAATAATAATAATAATAATAATAATAATAATAATAATAATAATGTAATTTATAACAACGATCCATTCATCCTAGCTAATATGTTAGTACATTACCATGGACAAAGTGTCCACTGAAGGCTGTTGTAGAACATTATCGATGTCACCGGATAAAATACAGTGATACTATGAATATTTTCATGGACAAAACCGGGTAACAACTATGCAAGCTCTACAAATCGTACACTATTGAATTGCTAAATATCAGAAGAGTAATTAAGGAAGTTAGCAAACAAGCTACAGAAATAGTTTCACGTCAGTTGATATTATTTTAGTCACAGGATCTCTAGTTTAGTGCAAAATCTGATTCACAGTGTTGTGTTCCTTATTTTCAAAACTTATATATGATCTTAAATAACTAATATGTCCAAATCACCGCGACGGACAAAATAGTCCTTCACAGAAGACAAAATGTCTGTTTATCACAACAGTCGCCTATGCAAACTGCGGTTGTGCCTGAAGAAGTTATTGAATAATGTCAAATAAAGAAAACAATGTGCAACATGAAAGATATACGTGTTGTATGATTTGTGAATTACACCTTAAGAATAAAACAAAATTTATTTATCTCTTCATATGTACAAAATTACAGAAGAACGTATATTGTACCTTGTAATACGCCAAATACGTATTTACGACAAAGAAGTTCATGAAGTACTAAATCTTAGTGTTAGCCATGAAATTAAAAGGCTTAAAAGACCTCACTCATAGAAAGGCGGCAGGAACGTGGATAAATTTTAAAATGGCGATGTTTTAAATGATGATGATACTACTACCACTACTACTTGTAACATGAAGAGGGCCTCTCCATGGAGTTAAGCAGCATTTTAACAACTACCTTTTTGACATGTGTTTCCAGTTTGAGGTTGCCAACTAGGAATTTATGTTGGAACATTAGTTTACCTTCATTTAGCATAAAATGTAATAATTAGGGACTGGAAACTCTTCCTCTTTGGTCACTTCTTACGGTTGCTCCTGCAAAAATCATTCAACCAATGATAGCGCAGTTTGTCACTATGAAAGGAAGGTCCAGTTGCCTACTATGACAGGCTCGCTACCTCTAGACCGTGGAGCCAACGATATAAATACGATTGCCTTCAATAATATGTGCACCGTATTTGATTTAATCCTCGGACGTGAGAAGTCATACTGCTGTGTGATGAAATGACTCTGTCCTCATCTGAATTAAGGCAGCCGGCGTTCTGGAGCAAAAGAAAATTCTAGTGGCTACAGAGAACCGTAGAATGTAAATCTTGGGGTCGTGTCGTACCTATTTCGGTTTTAACGTAGAGTTTTATTAACATAGCTTATTTTTCTTAAAAGGAAGCAAGTGTGTGGACCCTCGATTCCCCTTTCTCAACTTTGTTTTTGGTGACTAGGCTTTTCTAAATTGAATAATATTTTTCACTTTTTGCTCCTTAACTTGTCTTTCCCTTATTCACAAGTTAGCTTAGGGTGATCCTCTGTTTCACAGGGTCTAGTGCTCCATTAGGTTTTGTTCTTATGCTACGTCATGGGATCGCTTGGTGCTTTCCAGCGTCCCTCTCTCTTCGTGTTTTGGCCTATTTTCCAAATTTGTCAGATCTTTTGGAATGTTTGTTGTTCTTGGCCTATATTTGTGGTGTGAGCTTAGCTCCTGATTAGCTGAAGAATTATCAGTTTATTATTTTTTCATGGTTCTGCCTAGTTGGGTTCACCTAACGTGTCTGCAAATTTTCAGCACGATCTGTGATTCCCCGGCTCAGGTACTAGCCCTACTGTGTGGACCTCAAAACAGCTCTCAGGTCCAAACAAAGCACTCCGACCTGGCCGGGAAACGAAACCAAGGCCTTCAGTAAGACAGGCTCGCTACCCCTAGACCGTGGAGTCAGCGATATAAATATGACTTCCATCAATAATATGTGCACTGTGTTTGGTTTAATCCTCAGAAGTAAGACGTAATACTGCTGTGACCAAAGTTAGTGGCAATACCGGTGGCAATACACACTGCTAGATTATATCAAATATAAACTTCCACGATTAAGCATATAATTCAGAAATATTTAAAAGAGACTTGAGCCTCCATGTAAGAGAAGTATAATGATAATGAGTTTTATTTCACATTGTTGCTGCATGAATTTACTGTCAACTTAGTCTGAAGTTGCTAATGGCGTGTTCTATCTATATACTTATTGTAACCTTGTAAGGTGTTGAGCTCGCGGTAACTGGTGATGGGTCCTGCCTCCGCGTCAACAGAATACTTGCCGCGTGCAGACTCTTTTCTCAGGCGCCATAAGTTCGTCGTCTTCTTGTTTCAGGGGTACATGGGTAACTACTCTACACTGTAACTAATCGAAATAAGGTTGGCCAGACTGGTATCAAATAATTCATGTTTTGAATAAAAAGAGAAATAAGTAATGTTGAAGCCAAAGAATGATTAAATCTATGTATACAATAAGAGTTTTGTCTGTACATTGCTCAGAATTTGAAAAGAATGGTATTTCTATATCGGTCATGTCCACAGTAACAAGAAAATGCACTTTTTACTTTTCCGTAATTTCTGTCTGTCTGTCTGTCTGTCTGTCTGTCTGTATGTATGTATGTATGCATGTATGTATGTGTGTATGTACACGCATCACTAGAAAATGGCTAAAGAGAATTTAATGAAAATCAGTATGCATAAAACGCTACAATTTAGGCCATAAATAATTTTATTCACGCTGACTGAAATTGTAGTTTAGCGGAAGGCCTAAAGTTTAATTTTCAAATATTTATGTTATTAGTGGTCCTATCTTGATAAAAACTCGTATACAAAGTCGGGTAATACGTCGATACAATCTAGGCTATAAATAATTTTATTCACGCTGAGTGAAATGGTAGGTTACGGGAAGGCCTAAAATGTAATTCTTAAATATTTCCATTATTATTGGTCCTATCTCATTGAAAATTATATGCGAAGTCGGAGAATGAGCCACTATAATATATGCTATAAATGATTTAATTAACGCTGAGTTAAATGGTAGTTTAGTGGGAGGCCTAAAATTTAATTCTTGAATATTTATATTATTAGCGGCCGTATCGATAAATACTGCATAACCAACGTTATATAAAATTATATCTCCGACCACTTTCGTCTTATACATTTTTACCGTACTGGCTATGATAACACAGATATTCATGAATTTGTATTTTTGTTGCTAAGTCCATATCAACGCCCAGCCACGAGAAAATAGGTAAATATAATTTAATGAAAATCGGTATATAGAGTCGGGGAATAAGAAACTACAGTCTAAACTATAAACAATTGTATTCACCCTGGATGAAATTGAAGTTTAGGGGAAGGCGCCTAAAACATTATTTGTAAATACCTATATCATTGGTCCTATAGAATGTTATTTGCTTTACGTCCCACTAACTACTTTTTAAGGTCTTCGGAGACGCCGAGGTGCCGGAATTTAGTCCCGCAGGAGTTCTTTTACGTGCCAGTAAATCTACCGACACGGGGCTGTCGTATTTGAGCACCTTCAAATACCACCGGACTGAGCCAGGATCGAACCTGCCAAGTTGGTGTCAGAAGGCCAGCGCCTTAACCGTCTGAGCCACTCAGCCCGACAATATCGAAGAGTACTACATAACAAAAGTTATAGAGAATACTATTTCCGGTCATTTATGTTTTATTCATTTTTAACGTACCGACTATGATAAGAGTGGTATTTCAGAGTCGAAAGAAAACTAAATGTGAAGGCCTACAATATCGTGAGCGCATAACATTCATCAACAATGACATTACATTGACCACTGTTTGTTGTGATGTTCTTTGTCTCTTATGCTGGCTGCCTCTCAACTCCGATAGATGGGATTACTGCTGCTACCGAGTATACAGCCTGACTGAATATGGACGGGGAATAGCCAGGGAGTTAGAAAACTTTATTCTTTAGCATGCCATTCCTCTGGTTCATACATTTTCTGATACAGCTGGTACGTAACACACAGTGGTACATCATAGTATTCTAGCTATTCTAGCTATCCCTGCTCTGACGCTCTGTTTTGAATGAGCAGTGGTCATACATAAGACAGAGGCTCACTTAGTAGAGTAGTAGTAGTATTAGTAGTATGGCATGGTCTAGAATAACAATTAGGGCTATTCAAAATTATAGCAGCACAATTCACTAAATAACTCAAAATTCAACCCTGAAAAGAGCCTTTTCTTAAGAAAAGCTTCTTCCTCTTCATTTTTATTAAATTCTATATTCATTTTATTCCAAATTAGCAGTGAAGAGGCGGTTTCTCCTCTGGCTTGGAGGAAAAATTTGCCTCCAAGTCAGATAGATTTTTCCGCCGCCAGTGTAGTGAATTGATACTTTCCGACTCATCGGTACTCCGAGGGAGAAGGATTAGGAAAAGGGCAGAGTTTTCGCCCTGGGAGTCGCCACTATTCGACCCTCTCCCCACCGAAAAGGGACGAAGAGTGTTCACGGCCCACGGCAGTCTGTGCCTTGGTCATTCCAGCTCTGGAACTTTGAACTGTTAGATCGGCAGCGCAGAACTGTTCGTTAAAAGTGAGAAAATGTGTGGTTTTCCATTTGATCGATTATTTCATATGGAAGCATTGCTTTTTATCGCGCCATTCCTACTGACGTCATTGCAATGTATGTTCATTCCAGTTGGGAAAACCACTAAGACACTATTTCTGAGGATGTAAAAATGCAGGTGGAGAGTGAGTGTCCACCAATATAATGAAAGCTCCCCAACCTGATTTTGACTGATGGTATGTAAGCGGGTCTACCATTACAGTGAAAATTCCCTAACTCAGTCTCCATATGAGAAAAGATGTTTGGTGACTTCCCCGTCGGGTTTCTAGGGTAACGCTAAGATCTATGCAATTTCATACAATCTTGCTCACAACGTGTACACTACCTAACCTAGAATTCTGTATAAAATGTAGAATTCCGTAGCGAAGCACGGGTACATCAGCTAGTCTATATATATAAAATAACTTGTCCTGACTGACTGACTGACTGACTGACTGACGGACTCATCATCGCCGAGCCAATACTTCGGGACATAAAGGAATGAAATTTTGGGGATACTTTTATATTAACATGTAGATGCTCGCTAAGAGAGAATTTTTGGATATTCCTTCGCTAAAGGGGTGAAAAGGGGGGTGAAATTTTAAAATGAGTGTATCTATATCTCAAAACTTTAAAAGTTTGCAGATGTAAAAATAGGTATTTAGACTCTTCTTTAAAAATAAGGAAACATATTTTTCTTGTTTTCGGAAAATCCCAATTGGAGGGGTGAAAAGGTTGAAAAAGCGGTTGAATGCCTTAAATAAGAATACTTATATCTCAAAAACAGAAGAAATTACAGACCTGAAAATTGGTATTTGGGATCTTCTTTGAAAATAAGAAACACGTATTTTTTTGTTTTCGGAAAATCCAAATCATGGGGTTAAACAGGAGTGACAAATTGGGGTGAAATTTTAGAAAGACTGTATCTACAGTATATAAAACGTAAAATGTTACAGACGTAAAAATTGGTATTTGGAATCTCCTGTAAAATTAAAAGAAACATAGGTGATTTGTTTTTGGAAACTCCACTTAAGGGGAATTAAAAAGGGGGTGAAATTTTAAAATGAGCATTTCTTCAGTATGTCTCAAAAACTTAACATGTTACCCAAGTGAAATTAGTATTTTTATCTCTACTGAAAGTGAAGAAACATGTATTCTTTGTTTTCTGAAAAACCACTTGTGTTGAGGGGTAAAAGTGACTGAAAATAGGGTTGAATTATTTTAATTCGGATACTGATATCTCAAAAGCTGAAGATGTTACAGACGTGAAATTTGGTATTTTCTCCTTTAAAAATAAAGAAATATGTATTTTTTGTTTTTGGAAATCCACGTAAAGTGGGGAGGTAAATTGAAAAATTAGTTGAATAATTTGTATGAGGATGCAATTATCTCAAAAACGAAAGATTTTGCAGGCGTGAAAATTGGTATTTGGAATCTGCTTTAAAATTTAAGAAACACGTATTCTGATAAAATCCAATGAAGGGTGGGGCGGGGGAGGTGAAAGAATTTAAAAACTAATTGAATTAATTGTATGAGGATACTTACATCTAATAAAAACTAAAGATGTTACAGACGTGAAAATTGGTATTGGATCTCCACGCCTTCTTTTTAACGGCGATGAGGTGTAAAAGGAGTTGAGACCAATTGATTTTACTGTTCATAATATACTTATTCTGCTCATAAACTGATCATTTTAAATCTTTTCTGGGTTCGTTTGAACCATCTTTTCCTTTGGAGAATATAAAGTTAGATCTAAGTAGATTCTCCTGGCATATAAATAAAAATTTAAACACATTTGAAATAAACGATAGGAATGAAATTGAGCGTGCAATTGTTCAGCTCTATAATAAGGTCAATAATGCACGGAAGTATATCATTCGTGTCGCCAGAAATTTCGCCCGCTTGCCTACGCGCGACGATGGTGCTGGTTACATTGTCAGCAATGACAATGGTACCACATACAATTTACCGCCAAGTAGCGGTCTTGCATTTTGCTGTGGGTTCCAGACCATCAATAATAATAATAATAATAATAATAATAATAATAATAATAATAATAATAATAATAATAATAATAATAATAATAATAATAATGATAATAATAATGTTCTGGACCGTCGTCAAAATGTGCGGACCGCGTTGGAAACGGGTCCTGGCTGCGTAATGACTATGATTGCAGTCCGGCCGCGGGTTCTGTACCGCCAAGGCACCCAAGACGACACCACGCCGGATCTCCTCGAGGAAAACATGGCAAAGATTTAGGGACCCAACAGAGAACTGACTCTCAGGAAACGATTCAGATCACGAATTTTGGCGGATTCTCTCAGAAAACGATTTAGATCGCGAATTTCGGCGGATTATATATAAAACGTAAAGCATTCAATTATAAATTTCATTATAATACCGTAGCGAAGCACGGGTATCTTTCTAGTAAATAAAAGTTCAAATCAAATTGGATTCCAATAATCCCATAATACAAATTCACACTAAACTCTAACAGAAAATGTCTCAAATTATTGCTATACAATGATCGAGTTAGTTTTCATTAATTGATATAAGAAAATAATTCAAATGTTGATTATCAGCTAGCAGTTACCCGTGGCTTCATTCGCGTGGATTTCGTAATTTGATAAACGGAATCGTTCCTCGGCACTGTACTGAAAATCCCTAAAGTATAAAAACTCACCGGAAAATTGAATTTCATTTACCCCAGAAACTCTTTGTAACCGCGTTTCTGGCATTGCCTTTTGGGACTAATTTGACCATGTGACATAGAACTGTACACCTGTGAAACAATCTTCTCTCAAGTTGAAATAAAAAAGAAATACAGGTTTCTTTATTCCTGAAGGAGATTCCAAATACTTAATTCCACGTCTGTAACATCTTCAGTTTTTGAGATATAAGTATCCCCATAAAAGAAATTCAACCCTTTTATCAGTCTCCCCCTCCAAATTGATTTTTCCTCATAAATGTTTCTTTACTTTTAAAGGAGATTACAAGTACCAGTTTTCACGTCAGTAACATCTTTATTTTTTACATTTAAGAATCCTCATACAAATTATTCAACTAATAGTTCAATTCCTTCACCCGCCGCCTCAAGTGGATTTTCTGAAAACAAATGAATACGTGTTTGTTTTAAAAGCAGATTCTAAATACCAATTTTCGCATCTGCAACATCTTTAGTTCTTGATATATCAGTATCCTAATAAAAATCAACCCGTGTTTCAGCCCCGTAAGGGTTTTTCCCGAAAACAAAAAATGTATGCTTCTTTATTTTTAAAAGAGATTAAAAACACCAATTTTGACGTCTCTAACATGTTCAGTTTTTAAGATATTCTGTAGATATGCTCAATTTAAAAATTCACCTCTATTTTAGTTCCCCTTAAATGGATTTTCCCAAAAAATGATCTGTGTTTCTCTACTTTTACAGGAAATTCCAGACACCAACATTCACGTTTCTAAGATATGCAGTAGATATTGTCTTCTTAGAAACCACCCTTTGTCAATCCTGTTCACCCCCATATGTTTGATTTACAAGAAACGAAAGAAGACGTGTATATTTATTTTTAAGGGAGATACCAAATACCAATGTTTAGGTCTGTAAACTTTTAAGTTTTTGAGATATATTCATTTAAACTATTCAGCCCACTTTTCGTCCCCTTAGTGATGGAATATCCAAAAACCCTCTCTCAGATAGTACCTGCAGTGTAATATAAATGTATCACTAATATTTCAGTTCTTTATGTCCAGTAGGTTTGGTTCGTCGATGGTGAATCTGTCAGTCATTAAGTCGGTCAGGACATGCTATTTTATACTGTATATACCGACTAGCTGTTACCCATACATTAGCTAGCGGGGATTTCATAATGTGATAAAAGTTACTTTCCTCGGTACTGCACAAAGACATTATCTGAAAATCCCTAAAGGACGTACAAAAACTTGACGAAAAATTGTGTTTCATTTGTCTTAGAACCTCTTCTTAAACCGCGTTTGTGGTATTCCCTTTTGAGGCTATGCTGGTAGAGATAACTCTGGAACATGTGACATGGAACTCTACATGTGAGAAAGTCCTCTCTCAAGTCAAAATAACTAAGTGTTCCTTTGTGTTCAAAAGAGATTCCAAATACCAATTTTCGCTTGCTTATTATCTTCAGTTTTTGAGATGTAAGAATCCTCATAAAAATAATTCAACTTTCACTTCTTTCCACTCCTCAGTCCCTTATGTGGACTTTCCGAAAACAAATAGTACGTGCTTCTTTATATTGAAAGAAAATTCCAAATACCAATTTTTCACGTTTCAAAGGATTCAACCCCATTTTTGGTCCCCCCTACCCCCTCACCCTCAAAGTGAATTTTGCGAAAACCGAAAAATAACTGTTTCTTTATTTTGAAAGGAGATTTCAAATACCAGTTTTTACATCTGTAACATGTTACGTTTATGAGTTAAAATCGTTTTAAAGATTCACCCCCCTTTTTAACTTCTTTTCACCCCCTTAAGTTAATTTTCCGGAAACAAAAATTACGTGGTTCTTTATTTTTAAAGGAAATTTCATGTACCAATCTTTACGTCTGTAACATCTTCAGTTTTGGGGATAATAACATCCTCATATAAAAAATTCAACCCCCTTTTCACTTATTTTGCCCCTTAAGTGAATTTTCCTTAAACCGAAAAATACCTGTTTCTTCATTTTAAAAAGGAGATTCCAAATACCAATTTTCACGTCTTTTAACTTTCAGTTTTTCAAAAATTCCCCGGTTTTCACTTCTTTTAACCCTCCTTAAGTGGATTTCCCAAAAATAGATGCGTGTTTCTTTTATTCCTAAAGGATATTCAAAATACCAGTATTTACGTCTGTAACATGTTATGTTTTTGAGGTATTCTAATTTTAAAAATTCAAATTCCTGGTAAAAAGGGAGGTTCTGTGACTGTGATCACTATGTTAACATTTTCATGAAACACCGTGCTTGTTTTAATGCAGTTTATCGGATTGTTTCCATACCCATAAATATACCGGTATGAAGGCCAAATAAGTATACTGTATAATTGTTTTACAATTTTCTTTTCGTTGTTATAGGAACCATCGGACAGGAAGGGGCTAGGAGTGAGAAGGAATTGACCGAGGCTTTGGTTAAGATACATTCCTAGTATTTACCTGGTGTGATAATGGGAGATCATGTAAAACCATCTTGAGGGCTGTCGACAGTGAGGTTCAAACCCACTACCTCCCGAATGCAAGCTGACAGCTACGTGACTCAGACTAAGCAAACATTTGCTCGGTGCCAAAGATGGCCCTATTTTACATCTGAATAGACTTCCTGGTGCCGACCATATGTGAAGGGATATAATCACTATTGCGGGTTTCTGTACTGTTTGGCAGTGTGGTATGTTGTCTGAATATGAATAGGAGACTGCTGGGGCAAAGTCAAACAACCATTCCACGATTCGGCTGGGAATCGAAGCCAGAACGATCCGAACCGAAGGTCTCAACGCTGACCATTCAGCTAAGCAATCGTACGCTATTATAAAATAGTGTAATAATGTAATTTGTCACTCTCAAGAAATCGGCTGCAAGTGCGACAAAAATCCTTCTTCTAGGTTTGTTGAAATCGCATTTGTGGAATTAAACAGAAATGTAGGAAAGAAAGAAAGAAAGAAAGAAAGAAAGAAAGAAACAAACAAACAAACAAACAAACAAATAAAATCAGATGTTACTATTGTTAACTGTAATGCTTAGATTATTGATAATTGTTTTTTAACAAAGAAGGAATACCATTTTTACTCCCCTTAATGTGTTGTTTTTAATTTTCTTTCACTTCTGCTAAACAGCGATTTTGTCATTGGGTTTCAAGAATTGTTAAATAAGTAACGCTTCCGATGATGGTGAAGTTGGCGACGATGGGACAGGAAAGGGCTAAAGGTACAGCCCCAACATTTGCCTGGTGTGGAAATGGGAAACCACGGAAAACCATCTTCAGGGCTGCCGAAAGTGGGGTTCGAACCTACTATCTCCCGAATACTGGATACTGGGAAATAGAAAATCACAGAAATCTTATATGTCTCTTAACCGAATGAACTTGACTCTTAGGTGTACAAAAATCCGTTATGGAAATCAGACAACTACCAATATAATAAATACTGCTTTAAGTAAAATATACAGTAAATATAAATATTTTTTCTCGTTGAAATATAACAAATCTCAGCATTAATTGCAACATTACAAGTTGAATATCCACTTTTCTTCCCAAATCGTCCCACAAATGGTAAAGAAAGCAGTGGTGGAGAAGGAATGATCTAGGTAGCAGAACGCTCACCGGTGAAGCTGCGGAGTGTTTCGCTGTGAGTGTAATAAATGTGAAGAGCCATTACCCTGGTCCCTACTACATAAGACACACACAGATGTCGGAGTAATGAATATATTTTTCTTTATCATGACATGATAATCCCAGTACTCTTTCTTCGAAGTAGATGAGTCATACAAAATATACGGCACAATTTGTCTGGGTGGTGATTACCACACACAACACACACACAACCCATGAAGTTCATCATTTGTAACTTATTCTTTCTCTTCTTTTAGCTCAGTTCCAATTCCACCGAGGGACAGGAAGATTTTGCACGTGTTCACCGCCGAGAACTGCAAGTAGAAATTAAATTTAGAAATTCAAGACCTATACGGAATTTGTCGTGCCCTTGTACTGTGAAAAATTTAGGGTCCGTAAATAATAATAGTAAGGGTTCAGCTACTTCGTTTACTTAATCTGTTTACCCTCCAGGGTTGGTTTTCCCTCGGACTCAGCGAGGGATCCCACTTCTACCTCCTCAAGGACAGTGTCCTGGAGCGCCAGACATTGGGTCGGGGGATACAACTGGGGAGAATGACCAGTACCTCGCCCAGGCGGCCTCAGCTGCTATGCTGAAGAGGGGCCTTGTAGGGGATGGGTAGATTGGAAGGGATAGACAAGGAAGAGAGAAGGAAGCGGCCGTGGCCTTAAGTTAGGTACCATCCCGGCATTTGCCAGGAGGAGAACTGGGAAACAAAGGAAAACCACTTACAGGATGGCTGAGGTGGGAATCGAACCCACCTCTACTCAGTTGACCTCCCGAGGCTGAGCGGACCCCGTTCCATCCCTCGTACCACTTTTCAAATTTCGGGTCGGAGGCAAGAATCGAACCCGGGGCGTCCGACTCGTTGGCTGAACGGTCAGCGTACTGGCCTTCGGTTCAGAGGGTCCCGGGTTCGATTCCCGGCTGGGTCGTGGATTTTAACCTTAATTGGTTAATTCCAATGGCACGGGGGCTGGGTGTATGTGTTGTCTTCATCATCATTTCATCCTCATCACGACGCGCAGGTCGCCTACGGGATCAAATTGAAAGACCTGCACCTGGCGAGCCGAACCCGTCCTGGGATATCCCGGCACTAAAAGCCATACCGTCATTTCATTTCATCGAACCCGGGCCTGCGGTGGTGGCAGCTAATCACACTTACCACTACACCACAGAGGCGGACTACTTCGTTTACATACTTTAAAATTCCACCATCTAGGCTGTCAACGCGTATATTTCAGTGTTGTGTTTTACTCAACCAATGGCAGAGAAACCGTTCGCTGTTGGTGACCTGTAGATGAAATTTAAATTAATTGTTCGGGGAAACACCAAATCTGTCGGCAAAGTTTTCTTGTATACCCACATCGTAGGACATGGAGTATTGAATGTACTTCTTTCTGCTCTCCGAAAGTCCTACCACCTTTATTGGAACTTTTCCTCTCTTATTAAAGTTTTGATTGACTAAGTGGTCTGTGTCTTGGCCTCGGGCCTCAGTGTTTGAATCCTGATCAGGTCGATGGTTTTTAATTTCAAAATGTTTAATACCCCCAGCACGGGGACTGGATGGCTGTGTAGTTCTTAACATCCTTTCACCTTATACACCACGTATAACACTCTCCTCCATCACGTTAACACACAGTTTCCATGTACTGGAGATTCCACCCACGCTCCTCGGAGTGTCTGTCTTACAAATCTGGAATAGTCATACGAAATCATTATATTATTAGGTCATATGTGAACCAAGTGATGCAATTGCTACCACTTTCGCCAACAAAACTGGTGCACATTCAATGGTACATGTTACATAGGCTTCCAGTAGGTTACAGGACTGGTTTCTCACAAAGGCGGCTGCAGATGGAATCCGGACCAGTACATGTGGGATTCTTGAAGTGAAATGCCACCTGAATTCGGTTCTGATTCACTGAAAACCTAGAGGTCATGTGGCTATGACCACGGTATCAACAGTCACGTATAACTACAAGCTTGGTTTTGTATCAGAACTGTGAAGGAAAACTTTCGAAACTTCCACCACATTTTAACATTTTACGGACATGATGAGAGAGAACTTTCACAGTGTATCTTTTTAAACTACGCTTTAATAATTCTTATCCTTTCTGGTAAGCTAGTGTTAAACATTCTGCTAGCTCTCAAGCTAGGCATGGCTGCAGAGGAAAATTGCGCTGAGTGTGGAAAGATGCTCCCCAAATATTGCAGTGGGTACTTGGAATGAGAGGTGTCGTAGGAGAGTGAAAACGGAGATTTTTGTTTAATAATTTCCAGATATATAGTCACATACATCCCTTATTAAAATAAACGCTACCAAAATTCAGACAGAAAGCTTTCGGTAGAGATTATTTTGAATCCGAAAGGTATCATCTTCGTACAAATTGTGATAAAAATCACATGAATATGTAAACAACAGCAGCAACTCCCTGAATGTAGTTCCTTTCCGAAGTATCTGCGTAAATAATGTCAAATAAACTGGGATAGTAGCCCATCCAAATTCCTGAGAAACATTTCCACTCATACAAACAAAATTTCTTGACAATACTCAGCAACTCTTTTTATATAGTGAAGAAATAAGTCCCAGCATTTACGTCGAGATTCATAAGAAATGTCACTAAGCCAGTTCAAAGGTGTCGACGGTAAAATTCGAACACATTCCTCCCATGAAACCAGCCCTCAGATGCACCTGGATTTATTAAGCTAGCATGCTTGCTTTCATACTTTCTGGAGAATAGGCAACAAATCAACACAGAATCTAACAAAAAACTGCCCTGATATCGCAAGTGCACCACGAATACATCTAATAGTAATCATAATAATGTTATTGTTTTTACGCCCCACTAACTACTTTTTAGCGGTTTCCGGTGCCGGGATTTTGTCCCGCAGGAGTTCTATTACAAGCCAGTAAATCTACCTACACGACGCTGATGTATTTGAATACCTTGAAATACCAACGCAATGAGCCAGGATCCAACCTTACAAGTTGGGGTCAGAAGACTAGACCTCAGCCGTCTGAGCCACGCAGTCCGGCCGAATATTTCGAGATTCAAGCCCATTTTCTTTAGATGGTTAGTAATAAGTGGACATTTACCACCGATCTCGATAGCTGCAGTCGCTTAAGTGCGGCCAGTATCCAGTATTCGGGAGATAGTAGGTTCGAACCCCACTGTCGGCAGCCCTGAAAATGGTTTTCCGTGGTTTCCCATTTTCACACCAAGCAAATACTGGGGCTGTACCTTAATTAAGGCCACGGCCGCTTCCTTCCCACTCCTAGCCCTTTCCTGTCCCATTGTCGCCGTAAGACCTATCTGTGTCGGTGCGACGTAAAACAACTAGCAAAAAAAGATATTTACCAAGCCTAAAGTGGTTGATTATTTTGGATCAATCAGGATTTTCCAGTCACCTTCATAAAGGATTTTCAAGATAATTCTATTGTATTCGAACGTTCCCAGCAAGAAGGCTACGTTATTTAATCATGTAGCTGTGAGGTTATATTCGGGAGATGGTCGGTTCGAACCCCATTTAACTGTTAGAATTGTAATATGACGTCGTTACGCTCGAGAAGAACGTTATGTGACAATATTGTCGGAGAAATACTGACCGGAGTAAATATATAATTAATAATGAGAATTCTTTGTTTTTCCTCGTACAACAATGATGACAGAGCCTATCCTGACAGAGATTTCAGCTGAAACATTTGACAATGCGTTTTTTCTAGGCTCAAGGACGATATTCAATTCTTTGATACATTACTCACTAAATCATGACACGTTTCAACATGGATGAAGAATGTTTATTCATATAATATGGAGCTAAAATACTGTTGATCATAAGCAACTCTTACTTTCCCAACGTGGATATTGACGGCCCAGGTAGGCCAGAGGCTACTCATAATGTGTGTCTTTCTTACGGTGGAGGGTTAGTTATTTGCTTTATGTCACACTTTTACTTTCATGGTTTTCGGAGACACTGAGGTGTCGGGTTTTAGTCACGCAGAAGTTCTTTCACGTGCCAGTAAATCTACCGACACGGGGATGACGTGTTTGAGCTGAGCCATGTTCAAACCTGCCAAGTTGGAGTCCGAAAGCCAGCGCCTTAACCGTCTGAACCACTCAGCTCGACCACAGCAGAGATGTCATTTCCTTTCCGCTCCTCCTGCAACCAACAACACGGGTGGTACACTTCCACGTCTAATATTGCTTAACTGTGAAGATCTTAAGGGACCCGGTGTTTCGATGAGACTAAGCTGTTTCTCGTACAGTATTACATCAGAAAAAGGCAGATAAAGCCTAGAATAAATAAATAATTGCAGAACTAATGTCCGAATCTAATTCCAAAGGTTTTTGACACTAACATAAACCAACATGCGTGCTCATTTCTCGAGTCTGGTTTTAGAATTATGAATAAATGAAATATATTGGGGGAAAGGCATGCTACTGCATCGAATGTTCTCTTTATCGTCAAGAATATAGTGCGTCCTTTCTTTAGCGAGGAATTTGAAGAATACATGTACCATTTGAAATATGTGACAGCTGAAATTCTACTGGAGATTGTTCTAAGAAGAAGTAAATAAACGCTAAAATCATTATAATGAAATGGCTTTGTGTTGTTTCTTGAAGGCAGATCCAATAACCCATGGCTAGCACAGTTTTATGACAACATTAGTAAGAATGATTTATGGTGGCATAAACACGGCCGAACTCCCCTGCAGCAGCGTGTTGTAGACTGCCTGATGTGTATCAAGTATGATCCGAGTTAAATATTTCAGGCCACCTTATGAGCCATTCACCAACTACAATACACTTACTGAGTGAAATATATGTTCTTCATACTTAGGGAATTCCTCTTTTATGAACTTCGAAAGCATTCAAGACATAAGTATAGTTTTAACTTTGTTTTTGTTGTTGTTGCTGTCGCCATCGTTGTCGTTATCCTTGATGCTAAAGCTTCCATTAAGAAAAAGATCATCACGCTCATGAGCTACGTATACTTTCGGTATGTGTCTACGCGACATATTAAATAATTCTAGTTGAGAAATCTAATTCTAGCACTCTCGGTTGCCGTTTTAGGGTACTCTAACAACCTTTCATATACTTTATGGTGTTAGAAACCCTTGATATTCACCATTGCGGAGACGCACGGTCTCTTAAGACGTATTTAAGTCAATAATTAACAGGCAGCAGAATGCATATCCTATAAATAGCAGGTAGTAGTAGTAGTAGTAGTAGTGATAGTTTTTTCTATTGGTTTTACGTCGTACCGTCATTGGCTAAAACATTGTTGGATGCGGTTGGCAGTTTAGAGAGCTCTTGCATTATTGTAGTGAAAAAGTAGTTAAAACCTATTGAAATTATTTAAATTTTGTATGTGCGTGTTCCATTTAGTGCTATTTATATATTGGTGTTTAGTGCTTGTTGGTAGAAATTGGGAGTAGTGTTATTTATTTTAATTTTATAACAAGTAATTCATTTGGTGTTCAGTAGATTACGTTTTCTAGATTAAGTAGGCTAGCTAGGTGTACTTTGTTTCGAATTTAGGTTTAGGAAATACTTTAGGTAATAATATGAACTTTTAAAACAATATTTTTAAATGTCTGTAGGTTCGTTGGTATAATACTTACAAAGGCAGATTATCATAAGGCGTTGTAACTCGTTGTAATTTCCGCCGCTACTTTTCCGATATTTCGTACAGATATCCGTTCAAACTATCACGAAGGTAATAATTTATTACATTAAATAACACGATAAGCCTGTAAACATCGATTTAAAGAGAATTCACGGTAATTTCACTGGATAATTACGGTACTTAACAGTTTTTTTTTTTATTGTTGACGATTGTTGCTACATGCACATGATAGTTGTCTAAATAAATACAAAGTCAGCTGATTCATTATTCCAATAATGTTTAGTCTTAGTTCACTGCATACTTTGTACTTTCCACCTTCGTTTATTCATCGTGTAAAAGTTAATAATCAAATTCCTATATCCCAATAATATTGCACGTCAAGCCCCCGGCGTGGTTTTGACAGAAATTGTAGAAGACAACCTCTTATTCTCAGCATTTAAGGACACACTTATTCTCCGTCTCGCGTAGTAGGGAAAGCAATACTAATCCTGCAGCGGTAAAACTTCATATAACCACACTTCAGCTGAAAATTGTAGTGTAGATACATTGTAGTGTAGATACAGTATATTTAGATAGTGCCGTATCTTGCCTGCTATATTCGTGTGCCATCTTTCGTGTGAATCTATTAGAGCGTAGTACTAATACTAATTTGTCTAAACATTTAGCTTTGTTGGTGATCTTTGAGTACAGTAGTTCTTGCAAATTTCATTTCTGTTTGTGCTTAGTAGTGACATACGGTACCGGTATTGTAATTAGGATACGTCTGAAAGTAGTTTATAAATTACTACAGTGTACTGTACAGCAGTGGCGGCCCGTGGCCAAATTATCCGGCGGGGCACAACTTATAAAATAATATGGACAGTCAAGTAGATATTTAAGGTATCGGTTGCAAAATATAACAATAATGCGCATGTGAATAAATACACTAACAACTGACTTGTAAATCAGCTTATTCCATTTACAGTTGGTGCCAGTTAGATATTAACACCAAGGAAAAAGACAGTGAAAGGTGGGGTCAAAGGAAACGAACCCGTGACCTCTCCATTTCCGGTCAAGTGTTATTTCACTGAGCTAAATGGCAGGGGATAAGCTGATCCACATTTCGTTTATAACCTGTTCCCCTACAAGTCAAGTAATAATGAATATACTAACCTTCTCATTTTTAGATGAAGTCTATTCTTCGATCCTTTGCTTGAGCAAATATTTCGATAACTCGCTGGTTGAAGTCGGGAATCGAACGTAGGCTACCATTTTACTTTCAATTGAAAGCATCGCCAGGGCCGTTAGTCTGTCTTGGCTCATCGTATTCCTCAAGAAGGTCTTTATTCGATTTAGAGTAGAGAAAAACTTTTTACTTTCCACTGTCGACATCGGGTTTGTTACAATGATGCTCAGTAACCTAACGCATTCATTGAAAGTGTCTTGCATATTGTTGCGCAGGAAAAGTTGCAAAAGCGCCGCAGCACCATCTGCCGCACGCACGTCTACCCTGGAATATAACACTTCAAGTTCGGTCCTGAGCCTGGCTTTGTTCACTTTCGGGTACTTGTTTACGGTTGACGCGGAATTTTTTCCGGAAAGAGAGTACAAAATTCTCCAAAACTTGATACCCGAATAAGGTTGGCAGCTGCTAAATGGCCTATTAGAAACACGGTAACCTCATTTAAGATAACTTATTTTAATAATTAAAACATCTGAAAGCAACTAAATCCCTGCATGAGCGATATGAACGCATTTTTAAATAAACAAGACTAAAATATTATTGGATTTACTGTAGTTACAGAATTGGTGAATTGGCTACACTGATGTTTGTAAAGCGCGGATATTTCTCGTGATCTGTTATTTGCTCTATGCGCATGCGCTGCAGAAGGCCTCAAGGATCTGAGTGCCCAACCAGAAGTACTCCCCGTCGCCCGCTCACCCACACAAGCCCACAGCTGTCATGGACTTTCACCATCTTCAAATACTGTGTTCTAATGCGCAGGCGCGTCGTTTGGGCACAAGACGGTCTAGTGCCCAGAGCTGCACAATTCGCCTGCCACTCGCTTCGCGACTCCTGCAGTCATTATTGTCGCACTGACAGCAACAGCTTGTCTCTTTTAAATACGAGTACAAAAGGTATCCTTTCTTCGTGCTTAAAGACATGGTTGTTTTAAATACCTACCAAAATCCGTAATCCAGTTAAGAATATAACATTTTGTCGTGATAATATTTGTAGAAATAATTCTGTTGTTCGGCTGTAGCCCAACTAAATTATAAATTATTTCCTGAAATTCTGAGTGCAAAAACTTGACAGGGCACGTGCCCCTGTGCCCCTAAGGGCCCACCGCCACTGCTGTACAGTAGTATACGAGTAATATCCTATCAGAATTTAGTGCCCTTATTTTATTATAGCAAAATATTTGTGTAGTACTGGTATATTAGAGTTATCCGTAGAAACCCTTACTATAATTCTGTTGTAATTAGGATAGGCTTAATTGCAGTGTGGAATTGTGTAGTTCTTGGGTATTCCTTTCGATATTCAGTAATTAACAGCAGTTTTTATCCTGTTAGGGGTTGTAGAATAAAAAATAGAGTAGTATTGTAGTGTAGTCGTATTTAAATTACCTTATTGTTGTGTGATCCTTGAGTACTAACCCAGACAATATATCCCTCCGTTCATTTATTTTCTGCAAATAAGTTATTTTATATTTATTTTCATTTTTTCCGTAAAGAATGGCTACGGAGCGCGAGTGTACGTACTGTGGGTGTGGTGAGGCGTTGAGGGGAATGAGGGAGGAGTTGGGGAGTTTGAGGAAGATAATTAGGATTCTCACAGAAGACAGGAAGGAGGATAGGACTCCCTCAAACAATGTACAGGTTACAGTAGGTGTACAAGAGGGAGGGGAAGGAAAGGGGGAGCTGTAGAAGACAGGTGGACTAATGTTCTAAGGGGAAGGAGATTTCAGGCTAAGGGCTCTATTCAGGATCAGAATGCAGGACAGGTGTCAGTGAGAAATCGGTACGAGTCACTCCTGGTAGAACATCAGAGGGAAGATGAGGGACAGGGAACTGTTGCTGATATGTGTGGAATTAGGAGGAAGGGAAAAGGTAGGAAAGGGAAATGTAGAGTAGAGGATCGGAAAATGCAGGTGGAACAGGGTCATGGGAAGTAGAAAAGGGAGGAGGAAGTAGCTTCTGCAGCTATCAGGAAAGATAGGGCTGACCAGGAGGGGAGGGGATCAAATGAGGTGGGTAGGATTGAGGCTCTGGTCGTGGGGGATTCCATCGTTAGACACGTGGGGAAAGTGTGTGGAGGAAAGGGAACCAGGGTAGAATGTTAGCCAGGAATTAGGTTGAGGCAGATGTTGAGGAAAGTAGAAGAGAGGGAGGGGAGGAAGGAGAAGTTGGTTGTGTTTCACGTTGGTACCAACAACGTAAAGCAAGCTGATATAAGTACCAACATAGATGGAGATATATGGGATCTGGTAAATGCAGCACGGGTGAAGTTTAAGAAAGCGGTGATTGTTATTAGTGGAATACTGTGTAGGAGGGATACTGACTGGAGGGTGATTTGGGATTTAAATGAGACAATTGAGTGGGTATGTGGGAAACTGGGAGTGAAATTTCTAGATCCTAATGGGTGGGTAGGAGATAGGGATCTGCGCTCAGATGGCCTTCACTTAAACCGCAGTGGTACGTATAAGTTAGGAAATTTGTTTGGAAGGGTAATAGGGAGGTACATTTAGGGAAACGGGGTGGCCTAGGGATCGGTGATAAGGGAACAGGAAACTGGAAATCAAGTAGGGATGACATTAAAATGTTAGTGTTGAACTGTAGAAGTATTGTAAAGAAAGAAATAGAATTGAGTAATTTAATAGATATATATTTACCAGATATTGTAACGGGAGTTGAATCATAGCTGAGAAATGATATAATGGATGCAGAAATTTTCCCACACAACTCGAGTGTGTCTCGTAGAGATGGGATAGGAATTTGCGGGAGGGGGAGTATTCATTCTGGTGAAAGAAGAATTTGTAAGCTACGAAAAAGTTAAAGATGAGACACATTAAGTTCTAGGTGTAAGGCTCATTTCTAAAGGTAATAGGCAACTTGATATATTTGGAGTGTACAGACCGGGAAAGGGTAGTACTGACACGGATTCAGAATTATTTGATAGGATAATCAGCTTTATAGGAAACGACATGGAAAGGAATGTGATTGTAGCGGGAGATCTGTATTTACCAGATGTCAATTTGGAAGGAAATGCGAATGACAGGAAACATAACCAACAAATGGCAAATAAGTTAATATGGTAAGGACAGTTGATTCAGAAAGTGATGGAACCAACCAGAGGGAAAAATATCCTGGATGTGTTGCTGATAAAACCAGATGAGTTATATAGAGAAACTGAAGTAGTAGATGGTATTAGTGATCATGAAGCTGTTTTTGTGGTAGTTAAAAATAAATGTGATAGAAAGGAAGGTCTTAAAAGTAGTACTATTAGGCAGTACCATTTGGCTGATAAAGCAGGCATGAGGCAGTTTCTAAAAAGTAACTGTGATCAGTGGAAAACGGTAAATAAAAATGTAAACAGACTCTGGGTTGGGTTTAAAGAAAATGTTGAGGAATGCGATAACAGGTTTGTACCTTTAAGGGAGGTAAGGAATGGTAAAGACCCACCTTATTATAATAGAGAAATAAAGAGACTAAGAAGGAGGTGCAGACTGGAAAGAAATAGAGTTAGAAATGGCCGTGGAAGTAAGGAGAAATTGAAGGTACTTACTAGAAAATTGAATCTAGCAAAGAAGGCAGCTAAGGATAACATGATGGCAAGCATAATTTGCAGTCATACACATTTTAGTGAAAAATGGAAGGGTATGTATAGGTATTTTAAGGCAGGAACAGGTTCCAAGAAGGACATTCCAGGAATAATTAATGATCAAGGGGAGTGTGTATGTGAAGATTTTCAAAAGGCAGAAGTATTCAGTCAGCAGTATGTAAAGATTGTTGGTTACAAGGATAATGTCGAGATAGAGGAAGAGACTAAGGCCAAAGAAGTAATAAAATTTACATATGATAACAATGACATTTACAATAAGATACAAAAGTTGAAAACTAGAAAAGCGGCTGGAATTGATAAGATTTCTGGGGATATACTAAAGGCAATGGGTTGGGATATAGTACCATATCTGAAGTACCTTTTTTAGGAAAGGTTCTTCCACTGAAGCTCAACTTGTAGGATTCCAGCAAGATATAGCAGATATCTTGGATTCAGGAAGTCAAATGGACTGTATCGCGATTGACCTGTCTTAAGCATTTGATAGGGTGGATCATGGAAGACTACTGGCAAAAATGAGTGCAAATGGACTAGACAAAAGGGTGACTGAATGGGTTTCTATATTTCTAGAAAATAGATCTCAGAGAATTAGAGTAGGTGAAGCTTTACCTGACCCTGTAATAATTAAGAGGGGAATTCCTCAAGGCAGTATTATCGGACCTTTATGTTTTCTTATATATATAAACTAGCAAGATACCCGTGCTTCGCTACGGTATTATACTGAAAATTACAATTGAATGCTTATTGTTTTAGATATATAATTCGCCGAAATTCGCGATCTGACTCGTTTTCTGCGAGGTTCCGCCAAAATTCGCGACCTGACTATTTTTTCTGACAGATTACGGCAACGTTCCTCCCATTCTTCAATCTTTTTTCCAGCAATCGATTTCGAACTTCCCGGGCTAGGTCCAGGTATTCTACCCGGTCTGTTGGGTCTCAAAATCTTTGCCATCTTTTTCTATAAGCATTTTTAATATGATCAAATCATTCAGGAGATCCGGCGTGGTGTCATCTAGGGTGCCCTGGCGGTACTGAACCCGCGGCCGGACTGCATTCTTAGTCATTACCCGTCCAGGACCCGTTTCCAGCGCGATCCGCACATTTGACGAAGGTCCAGAACATTATTATTATTATTATTATTATTATTATTATTATTATTATTATTATTATTATTATTATTATTATTATTATTATTAGATATTCTGGACCCCACAGCAAGATGCAAGACCGCAACTTGGCGGTAAATTACATCTGCTGCCATTGTCATTTTTGACTATGTGACCAGCACCATTGTCGCGCGTAGGCAAGTGTGCGGGATTTCTGGCGATACGAATGACATACTTCCGTGCATTATTGAACTTCTTATAGAGGTGAACAATTTCACGGTCAATCTCATTCCTATCGTTTATTTCAAATGTGTTTACATTTTTAATTATATGGCAGGTGAATCTACTGTAATCTAAGAACGTTCTCCGAAGGAAAATATGGCTGTTGAAAACGAACCCCAGAAAAGATTAAAAATGATCGGTTTATGATCAGAATAAGTACATCGAAAATGTACAGCCTGTTTCCAGTCATTCGACAGGGTCAGGAATGGAATGAATAAAGCCCCATCTAGCGGCGGCAATAGGAATTATGCCAGCTGTCGAAGTACTCCTCTGGGGCAATGATCGATGAATGACAAATGAAATGAAAAATTGGACAGTGTTGCTGGAAGGAATGATGACAGGGAAAACCGGAGTATCCGAAGAAATCCCTGTCCCGCCACCGTTTTCTCCAGCACGAATGTCACATGGAGTGACCGGGATTTGAACTACGGAACTCAGCCGTGAGAGGCCGGCGCACTGCCGCCTGAGCAACGGAGGCTCCTTATAAGTACATTAAGAACAGTAAAATCAATTGGTCTCACCTCCTTTTACACCCCACCGCCGTTAAATTTATTTACCCCCCTCCAAAAAAAAATAATTAAAAGAAGGCGTGTTTCTTTATCTTTAAAGGAGGTTCCAAACACAAATATTCACGTCTATTACCTTCAGTTTTGAGATATAAGTATCCCCATAAGAATAATTCACTTTTTTCACTTCCTTTCACACTCCTCCCCACTAAGTGAATTTTCCGGCAAAAATACTTGTTTCCTTAATAGTAGAGGATCTTCTAAATACCAATTATCACGATTCTAACTTCTTCAGTTTTTGATTTATGTGTCCTCATGAAAGGAATTCAACTCCTTTTCACTCCCGCCCCCCAAGAAGTTTTCCCCCCATAACGCGTTTTTCTTTGTTTTTAAAGGAGATCCAAATACCGATTTTCACGTCTGTAACAACTTTAATTTTTAATAGATGTATGTATTCTCATACAATTCAGTCAATTAATTTTCAATTCTTTCACCCCCCCCCTCTTTCACTGATTTTCCGAGAATACGTCTTTCTTTACTTTTAAAGCAGATTCCAAATATCAAATTTCACGCCTGTAACGTCTTCATTTTTGAGATATCAGTAGCCTAATTAAAATAATTCAACACCATTTTCAGTCACTTTTACCGCCCCCCCCCTCCACCCAAGTGGTAATTCCGAAAACTAAAAATACACGTTTCTTTAGTTTTAATATAGAAAATGCAATTTTTCACTTCTTTAAGATTTTAAGATATACTATAAATATTCTCATTTTGAAATTTCACCCCCTTTTAGTTCCCATTAAGTGGAGTTTCCAAAAACAAATCACCTATGTTTCTTTACATTTACAGGAGATTCCAAATACCCACTTTCACGTCTGTAATATTTTACGTTTCTCAGATATTCTGTAGATATAGTCTTTCAAAAAATTCACCCCAATTTGTCACTCCTGTTTAACCGCCATTAATTGGATTTTCCAAAAACAAAAAATACGTGTTTCTTTATTTTTAAAGGAGATCCCATATACAAATTTTCAGTTCTGTAATATCTTCAGTTTCTGAAATATATGTATCCTCATTAACGGCATTCAACCCATTATTCACCCTTTTACACCCCTCCTATTGGGATTTACAGAAAACAAAAAAATACGTGTTCCATTATTTTTAAAGGAGATTCTAAATACCAATTTTTACATCTCTAAACTTTTAAAGTTTTAAGATATAGGCACACTCATTTTAAAAATTCACCCCCCTTTTCACCCCCCATTATTTGGATTTTCCAAAAACGAAAAATACTTATTTCTTTATTTTTAAAGTAGATCCCAAATACCAATTTTCAGGTCTGTAATATCTTCAGGTTCTGAAATATAAGTAGCCTCATTAAAGGCATTCAACCAATTTTTCACCCTTTTCCACCCTTCCTGTTGAGATTTTTCGAAAACAAAAAAGTACGTGTTTCTTTATTTTGAAGGAGATTCTAAATACAAATTTTTACACCTATAAACTTTAAAAGTTTTGAGATATAGATAAACTCATTTTACAAATTCACCCCCTTTTCACCCCCCCCCCAATTAATTTGATTTTTCGGAAACAAAAAGTACGTATTTCTTTATTTTAAAGTAGATCCCAAATACCAATTTTCAGGTCTGTAATATCTTCAGGTTCTTAAATATAAGTAGCCTCATTAAAGGCATTCAACCCATTTTTCACCCTTTTCCACCCTTCCTATTGGGATTTTCCGAAAACAAAAAATATGTGTTTCTTTATTTTTTAAAGGAGATTCAAAATACCATTTTTACATCTATAAACTTAAAAAGTTTTGAGATATAGATACACTCTATTTAAAAATTCGCCCCCTCTTTACTCCCATTAATTGTATTTTCCATCAACGAAAAATACGTGTTTCTTAAATTTTAAAAGAGATCCCAAACACCAATTTTCAGGTCTGAAATATCTTCAGTTTCTGAGATATGAGTATCCTCATTAAAGGCATTCAACCCCTTTTACACCCCTTTTCACCCCTTCTGTTGGGATTTTCCGAAAACAAAAAAATACGTATTCCTTTATTTGTAATGAAGATTCTAAATACCAATTTTTACATCTGTAAACTTTAAATGTTTTGAGATATAGATGCACTCATTTTAAAAATTCACCCCCCTTTTCACCCTCCCATTAATTTGATATTCCTAAAAACAAAAAAACGCGTTCCTTAATTATTAAGAGAGATCAAAAGTACCAATTTTCAGGTCTGTAATATCTTCAGTTTCTGAGATATAAGTACCGGTATTCTGATTAAAGGCATTGAACCACTTCTTCACCCTTTTTACCCCTCCTATTGGTATTTTATAAAAAGAAAAAAATACGTGTTTCCTTATTTTTAAAAAAGATTCTATATACCAATTTTTACGTCTGTAAACTTTTAAAGTTTTGAGATATAGATACACTCATTTTAAAATTTCACCCCCCTTTTCACCCTACATCTTAATGTGAATGTATCCCCAAAATTTCATTTCTTTATGTCCAGAAGTTTTGGCTCGGCGATGATGAATCAGTCAGTCAGTCAGTCAGTCATTCAGTCAGTCAGTCAGTCAGTCAGGACAAGTTATTTTATATATATAGATGATATGAGTAAAGGAGTGGAATCAGAGGTAAGGCTTTTTGCGGATGATGTTATTCTCTATAGAGTAATAAATAAGTTACAAGACTGTGAGCAACTGCAACGTGACCTCGAAAATGTTGTGAGATGGACAGCAGGCAATGGTGTGTTGATAAACGGGGTTAAAAGTCAGGTTGTGAGTTTCACAAATAGGAAAAGTCCTCTCAGTTTTAATTACTGCGTTGATGGGGCGAAAATTCCTTTTGGGGATCATTGTAAGTATCTAGGGGTTAATATAAGGAAAGATCTTCATTGGGGTAATCACATAAATGGGATCGTAAATAAAGGGTACAGATCTCTGCACATGGTTATGAGGGTGTTTAGGGGTTGTAGTAAGGATGTAAAGGAGAGAGCATATAAGTCTCTGGTAAGACCCCAACTAGAGTAAGGTTCCAGTGTATGGGACCCTGGAAACTGGAACTGGAAAAAATCCAAAGAAGAGCGGTTTGATTTGTTCTGGGTGATTTCCGACAAAAGAGTAGCGTTACAAGAACATAGCAAAGTTAGGGCTGGGAAGAATTGAGAGAAAGAAGAGCTGCTTGATTAAGTGGTATGTTCCGAGCTGTCAGCGGAGAGATTGTGTGGAATGACATTAGTAGACGAATAAGTTTGAGTGGCGTTTATAAAAGTAGGAAAGATCACAATATGAAGATAAAGTAGGAATTCAAGAGGACAATCTGAGGCAAATATTCATTTATAGGAAGGGGAGTTAGGGATTGGAATAGCTTACCAAGGGAAATGTTCAATAAATTTCCAATTTCTTTGAAATCATTTAGGAAAAGGCTAGGAAAACAACAGATAGGGAATCTGCCATCTGGGCGACTGCCCTAAATGCAGATCAGTACTGATTGATTGACTGATTGATTGATTTGACACAGGTAAGTTTTATGGCGACGGTGGGATAGGAAAGGTCTAGGAGTGGGAAGGAAGTGGCCGTGGCCTTAATTAACGTACAACCCCATCATTTTCCTGGTGAGAAAATAGGAAACCATGGGAAACCATATCAAGGGCTGCTGACAGTGGGATTCGAACCCCTATCTTCTGGATGCAAGCTCACAGCTGCGCTCCCCTAACCGCACGGCCAACTCGCCCGGTAGTAATTGTGGTGTTAGTAGTAGTACAGTATCAGCCATAACTATTTTGACAAACGATTAAATTGCTCTGTTCACATTATTTATTAACATAATGCGTGCAGTTGTACAACACAAATAATTTGACCATTTCTACGCCCAACTAAACCATTACATTCATACAAACGTAAATGCATAACACAAATAACGATCCTGTACTAATACACGGAGACAAAATACAGTTTGACGCATATGACTAACTAACAATTCTGGAAGTTCAATTGAACTTCATATTATCTAGTATTTAGGTGGGTAGCCATTTGCTTGTATAAATGCTGCAAATCGAGTTGACATTATGTCCACCAATTTATAAAGGCATGAGACAAACCATTCTTCATTTAAAGCTTCTAAATTGTCTCCTTGTATGTGTTTTAGGCTTAACGCGCCTTATGAGTTCCTCTCATAGATGTTCAATCTGGTTTAGGTCAGGGCTTTTACTTGCCCAATCAATAACCCTGAATCTTCTTGCTGAGACATGTTTTGAATGGGTCATTGCCATTGTGATATAAAAACCCACGAGGCATGTTTAGTAATGATGTTCAATGATCCTGCCATATAGAAATTGATCCATGATGCCTTTCATTTTTACCAGTGAACCAACTCCAGTTCTAGAGAAGTAGCCCCAAGCCATTACATAACCACCCTGTTTTACTGTGAGTTTTTGGTACCGTACATTCTTTTGCCCATTTTAATATCTGTTTGGGTGAAAAAAAGAACTGGAAATCAGATGTTAGCATCTCATTGTTATAAGTAAAATCTCATATCGATGGCTTACTTCTAAAACCTGGTATGTCCCAATGCTCTTCCTATCCATTTTATTACTTAAGACTGGTTACGCCTCCCAGCTGGACATCTGAAAAAGGAATTTCCATCTGAATTGAACATATTGAATTTACTCTCATCGCTCTACAGTACTTAAATGAATTCCTTGTTCCTCCAGGCACCATATTTCTTAGCAAAGACAAGTCGGGCCTTCCTGTTCTTTGCTGAAATCAAGGGCTTCTTGCTTGGTCGTCGGCCCAATGAAACTTGTTGTTTGAGGTACCGTTTGATAGTAGTTAAGCCATGTTTGGCCAAGTTTGATCTAATAATTGTCTCCTAAATTTTTCCGTGTCGCTAGAGCCGTCGTACGGGGATCAGGAACACATTGCCTTCGAATGAGTCTCTCAACAGCAGGTGTAACAACTCTTGGTCGACCAAATCTAGGCTTACTCAACAGTGTTCCGCGCTTGTTGCAGACTCTGTTCCGTACATTTACAATATGTCTAGAAAGGCCAAAGTATTTTGCAACTTTTTCGTGGTTATTGCCGCTCTTCAAAGCCGCAATCGGTTTGCCTAAGGTTCGGGAGATAGTGGGTTCGAACCCCACTGTCGGCAGCCCTGAGGATGGTGTTCCGTGGTATCCCATTTTCACACCAGGGAAATGCAGGGGCTGTACCTTAATTAAGGCCTTGGCCGCTTCCTTCCCACTCCAAGCTCCTTCCTGTCCCATCGTCGCCAGAAGACCTATCTGTGTCGGTGCGACGTAAAGCCACTAGCTAGTTTGATTAAGGTCTAATGTATAAACTTTCCTTTTGCCCATTGTAATATCTGTTTGGGTGAACGAGAACTGGAAATCAGATGTAAGTATCCCATTGTTATAAGTAAAACCTCATATCGATGGCTTACTTCTAAAACCTGGTATGTCTCAATGCCCTTCCTATCCACTATATTCCTTAAGACTGGTCATATCATGTCCTTAAAGTAGGTTTATTACCGGGCGAGTTGGCCGTGCGGTTAGGTGCGCGCGGCTGTGAGCTTGCATCCGGGAGATAGTGGGTTCGAATCCCACTGTCGACAGGCCTGAAGATGGTTTTCCGTGGTTTGCCATTTTTTACCGTTTTCCACCGATCATATTTACTTTTTAAAACTGCCTCACGCCTGTTTTATCAGCCATATGGCACTGCCTAATAGTCCTACTTTTAAAACCTACCTTCCTACCACATTTATTTTTAACTACGAAAAAAAACCAGCTTCATGATCACTAATACCGTCTAATACTTCGGTTTCTCTATAGAGCTCATCTGGTTTTATCACAACACGTCCAGAACATTTTCCCCTCCAGTTTGTTCTGTCACTTTCTGAATCAGCTGTCCGTCCCACATCAGCGTATTTGCCATTTGTTGGTCATGCTTCCTGTCGTTCGAATTTCCTTCCCAATGGATATTTGGTAAATGCAGATCTCCCGCTACAATCACATTCCTTTCCATGTCGTTTCCTACATAGCTGATTATCTTATCAAATAATTCTGAATCCGTGTCAGCGCTACCCTTTCCCAATCTGTACACTCCAAAGATATCGCGTTGCCTATTATCTTTAGAAATGAGCCTTACACCTAGAATTTCATGGTTCTCATCTTTACCTTTTTCGTAGCTTACAAATTCTTCTTTCACCAGAATGAATACTCCCCCTCCCACCACTCCTATCCTATCTCTACGAAACATACTCCAGTTCCGTGAGAAAATGTCTACATCCATTATATCATTTCTCAGCCATGATTCAACTCCTATTACAGTATTTGGTAAATACATATTTCTTAAATTAATTATATTCCTTTCTTTACAATACTTCTACAGTTCAACACTAACATTTTAATGTCACCGCTACTTGACTTCCAGATCCCTGTACCCTTATCACCGCTCCCTAGACCACGCCGTTTTACTGAATGTACCTCCCTATTACCCTTCCAAACAAATTTCCTAACATATACGTACCACTTCCGTTTAAGTGAAGGCCATCTGAGCGCAGATCCCTATCTCCTACCCTTCCATTAGGATCTAGAAGTTTCACTCCCAGTTTCTCACATACCCTCTCCATAGTCTAATTTAAATCCCCAATCACCCTCCAGTCAGTATCCCTCCTACATATTATTCCACTGATAACAATCTCCGCTTCCTTAAACATCACCCGTGCTGCATTTACCAGAACCCACACATCCCCAACTATGTTGCTACTTATACCAGCTTGCCTTACGTTGTTGGTACCAACGTGAAACACTACCACCTTCTACGCCCCCTCCTCCTTCTCTTCTACTTTTCTCAACATCTGACTCAACCTAATTCCTGGATAACACTCCACCCTGGTTCCCTTTCCTCCACACACTTTCCCCACGTGTCTAACGATGGAATCCCCCATGACCAGAGCCTCAACTCTACCCAACTCTTTTGATCCCGTCCCCTCCTGATCAGCCCTATCTTTCCTGACAGCTGTAGAAGCTACTTCCTCCTCCCTTTTCTCCCTTCCATGACCCTATCCCACCTGTCTTTTCCTATACTCTACATTTTCCATTCCTAACTTTTCCCTTCCTCCTACTTTCACACATCTCAGCAACAGTCCCTTGTCCCTCATCTTCCCTCTGTTTTTCTACCTCGAGTGACTCGTACTGATTACTCCCAGACACCTGTCCTGAATTCTGATCCTGAATAGAGTCCTTAGCCTGCAATCTCTTTCCCCTTAGAACATTAGACCACCCGTCTTCTAAAATTCCCCCATTTCCTTCCTCTCCCTCTTGTACAACTACTGTAATCTGTACATTGTTTGAGAGAGGCCTACCATCCTTCCTCTCTTCTGTGAGAATCCTAATTATCCCCCTCAAACTCACCAACTCCCCCATCATACCCCCCAATGCCAGGCCACACCTGCAGTTCCTAAACTTGCACTCCTTCGCCATTCTTTTCGAAAAAATGAAAACAAAAGGAAAAATAAAATAACTTATTTTGTGCAAAAAAGAACGGAAAGAAATATTGTTTAGGATAGTACTCAATGATCACACGACAATAACGTAATTAATATACTACTACATTAAAATACCACTCAGTCGTACTCTGTTTTTATCCTATAACTCCCTAACAAATAAAAACTTCTGTTAATTACTGAATACCGGAAGGAATACACAAGAATTACACAATTATATACTGCAGTTAAGCCTATCCTAAATAAAACAACATAATTTTAGTAAGAGAGTTTCTACTGATACCTCTATTATACTACAAAAATATTCTACTATAAAAAATTAGCACAGTAATTTCTAATAAGATATTCCTCGTATACTACTGTACAGTACACTATAATAATTTTAAACTACGTTCAGACGTATCCTAATTACAATACCGGTTCCGTATGTCACTACTAAGCAAAAACATAAATTAAATTTGCACGAACTACTGTACTCAAAGATTACCAGCAAAGCTAAAGGATTAGACAGATTATTATTAGTACTATGCTCTAATAGATACACACGAAAGATACACACAGAAAGATACACACGAATATAGCCAGTAAGTTACTGTACTATCCAAATATACCGTATCCACACTACAATTCTCAACTGAAATGTGGTTATATGATTTTTACGGCTGATGGATTACTATTATTTTCCCTACTACGCGGGACGGAGAATAAATAGTCTTTAAATGCTGAAAAATAAGAGGTTGTTTACAATAATTTCTGTCAAAACTATGCCGGGGCTTGAGCTTCAATTACTTTTGGGTTAGGTCCTATGGGAATTTAATTATTAACTTTTACTCGATGTATGAACGAAGGTAGAAGATACACACAGATACAGATACAAAGCACAGATACACATGCCGGGACCTTAGACTACAAATTATCGGAATAAAGTAATCAGCTGATTTAATATTTGTTTACACAACTACCATGTGCATGTAGCCCCTAGTCTCTGATCTCGTCGGAATGTAGCAGCAATCGTCAACAATCCAAAAACTGTTAAGTACCGTAATTATTCGGTGAAATTACCGTGTATTCTCCTTAACTTCTTTTTAAATCGAAGTTTACAGGCGTATCGTGTTATTTAATTCAATAAATTATAACCTTCGTGATAGTTTGAACGGTTATATATAGGAAACAGGGAACTGGAAATCAAGTAGGGATGACATAAAATTGTTAGTGTTGAACTGTAGAAGTATTGTAAAGAAAGGAATAGAATTAAGTAATTTAATAGATATATATTTACCAGATATTGTAATAGGAGTTGAATCATGGCTGAGAAATGATATAATGGATGCAGAAATTTTCTCACGGCACTGGAGTGTGTATCGTAGAGATAGGATAGGAAAGGTGGGAGGGGGAGTTTTCATTCTGGTGAAAGAAGAATTTGTAAGCTACGAAAAAGTTAAAGATGAGACACATGAAATTCTAGGTGTAAGGCTCATTTCTAAAGATAATAGGCAACTTGATATATTTGGAGTGTACAGATCGGGAAAGGGTAGCACTGATGCGGATTCGGAATTATTTGATAGGATAGTCAGCTATGTGGGAAACGACATGGAAAGAAATGTGATTGTAGCGGGAGATCTGAATTTGCCAGATGTCAATTGGGAAGGAAATGCGAACGACAGGAAGCATGACCAATAAATGGCAAATAAGTAAATATGGGAAGGACAGCTGATTCAGAAAGTGATGGAACCAACCAGAGGGAAAACTATTTTGGATGTGGTGCTGATAAAACCAGATGAGCTCTATAGGGAAACTGAAGTAATAGATGGTATTAGTGATCATGAAGCTGTTTTTGTGGTAGTTAAAAATAAATGTGATAGAAAGGAAGGTCTTAAAAGTAGGACTGTTAGGCAGTACCATATGGCTGATAAAGCAGGTATGAGGCAGTTTCTAAAAAGTAACTATGATCGGTGGAAAACGGTAAATAAAAATGTAAACAGACTCTGGGATGGGTTTAAAGAAATTGTTGAGGAATGCGAAAACAGGTTTGTACCTTTAAGGGTGGTAAGAAATGGTAAAGACCCACCTTATTATAATAGAGAAATAAAGAGACTAAGAAGGAGGTGCAGACTGGAAAGAAATAGAGTTAGAAATGGCTGTGGAAGTAAGGAGAAATTGAAGGAACTACTAGAAAATTGAATCTAGCAAAGAAGGCAGCTAAGGATAACATGATGGCAAGCATAATTGGCAGTCATACAAATTTTAGTGAAAAATGGAAGGGTATGTATAGGTATTTTAAGGCAGAAACAGGTTCCAAGAAGGACATTCCAGGAATAATTAATGAACAAGGGGAGTGTGTATGTGAGGATCTTCAAAAGGCAGAAGTATTCAGTCAGCAGTATGTAAAGATTGTTGGTTACAAGGATAATGTCGAGATAGAGGAAGAGACTAAGGCCAAAGAAGTAATACAATTTACATATGATAACAATGACATTTACAATAAGATACAAAAGTTGAAAACTAGAAAAGCGGCTGGAATTGATCAGATTTCTGGGGATATACTAAAGACAATGGGTTGGGATATAGTACCATATATGAAGTACTTATTTGATTATTGTTTGGCTGAAGGAGCTATACCAGTTGAATGGAGAGTTGCTATAGTAGCCCCTGTGTATAGAGGAAAGGGTGATAGACATAAAGCTGAAAATTACAGGCCAGTAAGTTTGACATGCATTGTATGTAAGCTTTGGGAAGGCATTCTTTCTGATTATATTAGACATGTTTGTGAAATTAATAACTGGTTCGATAGAAGGCAATTCGGTTTTAGGAAAGGTTATTCCACTGAAGCTCAACTTGTAGGATTCCAGCAAGATATAGCAGATATCTTGGATTCTGGAGGTCAAATGGACTGTATCGCGATTGACATGTCTAAAGCATTTGATAGGGTGGATCATGGGAGACTACTGGCAAAAATGAGTGAAATTGGACTAGACATAAGAGTGACTGAATGGGTTGCTATATTTCTAGAAAATAGATCTCAGAGAGTTAGAGTAGGTGAAGCTTTATCTGACCCTGTAATAATTGAGAGGGGAGTTCCTCAAGGCAGTGTTATCGGACCTTTATGTTTTCTTATATATATAAATGATATGAGTAAAGGAGTGGAATCGGAGGTAAGGCCCTTTGCGGATGATGTTATTCTCTATAGAGTGATAAATAAGTTACAAGATTGTGAGCAACTGCAACGTGACCTCGAAAATATTTTGAGATGGACAGCAGGCAATGGTATGTTGATAAACGGGGCTAAAAGTCAGGTTGTGAGTTTCACAAAGAGGAAAAGTCCTCTCAGTTTTCATTACTGCGTTGATGGGGTGAAAGTTCCTTTTGGGGATCATTGTAAGTATCTAGGTGTTAATATAAGGAAAGATCTTCACTGGGGTAATCACATAAATGGGATTGTAAATAAAGGGTACAGATCTCTGCACATGGGTATGAGGGTGTTTAGGGGTTGTAGAAAGGATGTAAAGGAGAGTGCATATAAGTCTCTGGTAAGACCCCAACTAGAGTATGGTTCCAGTGTATGGGACCCTCACCAGGATTACCTGATTCAAGAACTGGAAAAAATCCAAAGAAAAGCAGCTCGATTTGTTCTGGGTGATTTCCGACAAAAGAGTAGCGTTACAAAAATGTTGCAATGTTTGGGTTGGGAAGAATTGAGAGAAAGAAGAAGAGCTGCTCGACTAAGTGGTATGTTCCGAGCTGTCAGCGGAGAGATGGCGTGGAATGACATTAGTATACGAATAGGTTTGAATGGCGTCTATAAAAGTAGGAAAGATCACAATATGAAGATAAAGTTGGAATTCAAGAGGACAAACTGGGCAAATATTCATTTATAGGAAGGGGAGTTAGGGATTGGAATAACTTACCAAGGGAGATGTTCAATAAATTTCCAATTTCTTTGAAATCATTTCGGAAAAGGCTAGGAAAGCAACAGATAGGGAATCTGTCACCTGGGCGACTGCCCTAAATGCAGATCAGTATTGATTGATTGATATTGATTGATTGATTGATTGAAATACCGGAAAAGTTGCGGCGGAAGTTACGGTACTATTCCTCATGATAATCTGCCTTTGTAAGTATTATACCAACGAACCTAAAGATATTTAGAAATATTTTTAAGTTAATATTATTACCTAAGTATTTCCTAAATCTAAATTCGAAACAAAGTACACCTAGCTAGCCTACTTAAACTAGAAAACGCACTTTACCTAACACCAAACGAATTACCGTACTTGCTATAAAATTAAAAAAATATCACTACTCCCAATTTCTACCAACAAGCACAAAACACCAATATATAAATAGCACAAAATGAATCACACAAACAAAAAATTAAACAATTGCAAACGGTTTTAACTACTTTATAATTACAATAATGTAAGAGCTCTCTCAACAGCCGACCGTTCACAAGCGCATCCAACAATATTCCGGGAGACGTTTGATAAGCGTGTGTGAAATGTAATAATCCTGAATATCTCCGTTATTTAGACTGATGCCTTCACGGCCGATCGTCCATCCTCGTTGTTTATCCTCGTAAGATGAATAGCCTACGTGCGAAACATGAAAGATCGGAATCGACACTGCTCAAAAAGTAATTTGCACGCAATAGTGATTGCATCCCTCCATATAGGGTTGGCGGCAGGAAGGGCATCCGGCCATAAAACGGGGCCAAATCCACATGTACGACGCAGTTCGCACCCGCGACCCCACACGTGTGGGAAAAGCGGTAGGGAAAGAAGAAGTGTCAGCTGAAAAGTACAAGTGCCTCAATTGAAAGAGTGTGCGAAGTAGTGATGGGACATTCGATTCATTTTACTGAATCGATTCATTTGATTCCGTTCACGTTACTGAATCGATACAGTGATCCGATTCACGGCTCATTGGTCACCGCTCCTACTGCATCAGTGTAGTATGTGCTGGTAAGACAGCAGCAACAGCATTCAGTGCTCGCAGCTGCCATCTGTCTTCATACTATGAACTCCTTTCTTAGAAAAAATGCTAGTTACTCTAATACATCGAAGGTTTCCGGCAACGCAGGGTGGGAAAGGTTAGGATTATGAAGGTAGCAGCCATGGCCTGAATTAAGGTACAGAGCCAGCATTTCCTGGTGTGAAAATGGGGAAACTACCGAAAAACCATCTTAACGGCTGCCGACGGTGGGATTCGAACCCACCACCCCCCGAATGCAAACGCATAGCCACGCGATATTAACCGCACGACAACTCGCTCAGTCTTTTTTAAAAAGTATTTTTCTATCAGCTGAGGATTTTTTTAAATCGTCATATTTTGTATAGGCTACTCGAGATGTACAGTAGCCCGCTGGTTTTCTGATTCAACATACTGTTATTGCGTCTGTCCACATATGATTGAAGTCTTGTGCAACGATGTGACATATGAACTGAGAAAATACTGAGCCGTTCTTCCCAATATAAAACAGGTACTTTTGAGTGGTCATGAGCATGACTCATAGTCATAGGGCAGGCTAGAGTCGAGTTTAATTGTCAAAAGTCAATTAAGTTATAATACTAAGATTCATTAAACTAATAAATAGTATAACCTAATAGCCTACCTACTTACTAGCTACTTCAGAATTATGTTGTGACTACCTTTTTAACACTGCAAATAAATCCATCTATTATTTAAACCTCCCTGTAAGAAGAGGACAGTGAATGCAAATGGGTATTATTTTCAAATGAGCTGAGCTCGAGAGTCCATTATAGCATACGATTCTTTCAGTCTAGCATGTCTCACTGTATGTCTCGCTGCAGCGGAAGCTCGGCTCTCCGCGTGTCCAGTGAGCCGAAGGAGCCGTGTGTATCATGCGTCTCACTGAGCCGCCCTCGTTCACGATTCTTTCGATGTGCCATGATTCACTGTATGCCTCGCTGCAGCGGAAGCTCGGCTCTCCGCGTGTCCAGTGAGCCGAAGGAGCCGTGTGTATCTTGTGTCTCACTGAGCCGGCTCGTTCACGATTCTTTCGATGTGCCATGATACACTGTCTCGCTGCAGCGGAAGCTCGGCTCCCCGTCAACATCCAGTGAGTGCGCCACTCAGCACTGTCCGCTGGGAGTAAGCTGAATCGTGAGCCGTGAGCTCGCCTTTCCTGTGAATCGATTCACTCGGACACTTGAATGAATCGATACACTGCTTCGAATCATGCATTCAGTAGCCAACACTAGTGCGAAGTTTCGTGCCTGGTGTGTAGAGTTTGCAAGTCATGGCTGATCGTGCCAACCGAGATATGCAATGGCAGAAGCAGTTGCCGTCGAATTAAGTCACTTGTGCACTTACACTCCTTCAAGAAGGTTATTCGCAGAGGTATTGAACGTTGCTAGAATGCTAGGGGTTGCTCAGAATACGATTTCGTGTCTGTGGGGTTTCAGCAGAGTGGAGGTATTGCCTGATGCCCTGGCACGGGCCGCTTAAGGAAGTAACCCGAGGACAGCATCGTTATGTGCGTCTACGAGCTCTCCGAAATTTCATGTTTCAGCACGAGCATTCGAGGTGGACCTATAGCGGGTTCCTGGAGTACGAGCTAGTGACCATTCAGAAACTTGCTTAGAGAAGTAAACGTAAAAATCTCGACGATTCGCTCAAGTACTTACACGTGACAGACGACACTGTGGAAGGAGACTACTACTGGCAGCTAAGACACTGGCGTGCTGTTCTATTCTCGGATGAATCCCGTTTCAGATTATATCGTTCCGATAGTCGTCTGCTGGTCTGGAGGAGATGTGGGGAGAGATTTCATCCCACTCTAACGTAGAATACGGGGATGTATCGGTTATGGCTGGATAGGCTTAAGTCTTGACACGAAACCGAACTCTTGATACATCTCAATGGATCCTTAACTGCTTGGCGGTATATTGACGATACCTTAGTGCCATATGTGATTCCTCACGCGAGGTAACTTGCAGAAAATGCAGTATCGATGCACGCTAATGATAGAGCACATGATGCCAACATCGTTCGGAGATTGTAAGAAGATCACCACGTGCCACGAATGGAATCTACCACTCCAAATACTAGGAAGGTCTGCCTCAAATGAACGTGCGGTTCCTGGTCAGAAGCACACAAGTTCTTATGAAACTATTATCCATCCGAGGAGTAGAAATACTCCTTAGTAAGGCGCTTAATTATCACGTAGCCATTTTGGTGTATGACCAGGAACAACTTTGTTTACGACACGTTGTGTAATGACGTGGTTTACTGAGTGTCGAAGGAACGCTCTCCACTTCAATTATTAATTGTTTTTATTAAGAACTTTTGTTTTCATTTCAATATCATGGAAGTATGAGCATATAAAAACGTGCTCAAATTGCTTTCTTGAGCAGAGTATATTTTGCACAACTGTTATCAGGTACACCTGCGTGCAGAATATCTGACTAGTGCTCATAGATCGCAATAATGTTTTCTCTACCGTAAGATTTGTGCATTTATCGAACTTACACTTAACTTGCCTTTGGTGCTTATCTCTATGACTGGCTTGAAATAAATCCGGCGAAACAAATATGAATGGTGTTAAATTCAGTGTAAAATGAGGGGGGGGGGGGTCAGAAATAACTTTCTTAAAGGAAATGTTCTCTGAGTAAATAAGAAAAGGTGGTGTATCGCTATGTAATGTGGTTAGAGAATTCACCTAGTAGAGGGAGGGGTGAGTGCTCTAGTCTTTTCGGTGTGAGGTGCGTAACTTCTCAATACATTTTTTGCTTGCTAGTGTACATGTTTTGGTACAGCTAATGTCAACAGAGAAGTGTAAAATTCTCTATTTTAGTTCCGCACCGGGCGAGTTGGCCGTGTGCGTAGAGGCGCGCGGCTGTGAGCTTGAATCCGGGAGATAGTAGATTCGAATCCCACTATCGGCAGCCCTGAAGATGGTTTTCCGTGGTTTCCCATTTTCACACCAGGCAAATGCTGGGGCTGTACCTTAATTAAGGCCACGGCCGCTTCCTTCCAACTCCTAGGCCTTTCCTATCCCATCGTCGCCATAAGACCTATCTGTGTCGGTGCGACGTAAAGCCCCTAGCAAAAATAAAAATAAAAAATTAGTTCCTAGATATTGCCACGGGGCGATGTACTTTTCAACATATAGAACCCAAAGTACAACCCGATTATCCTTAAAATCGGAAACAGGCTTTCAAGAATTTTTGTTCGTCTGATTCCGATGATGCCTTAACAGACATACATTGAGTTGAATCCGCTTTCTAATTCTGAATGCTCAGTTTGAGATTAAAACAGAGTTTGAGGCCAGCATTTTGCATTGAACGTACAAGATTCTTTCATGAATTTTTTTAGACGAACGGTATACTTGTATATATTGTAATGGTGCAGAAAGTAGCCCATTGAAAAATTCGTATGAGAAGAGCGTATTTACGAGAGACTTATACAATATATCGTCGCTGGAACGGTAAAAGGTTGTATTCCACAAAGCTCTTCCTATCAATTATTCTCCTTAAGACTGGCCACGCCTCCCAGCCACGTATGGATATGCACTCCATCAGAACAAATTTTGTTGTGTTCATTTTCCTATGCCCATGTGTAAAGGAAAATGAACCTTACAGTACCGTACTGTAGGAATGCACGTTTGCATTACGTATTTACGCACTCCTAGTGAACAATGCATGTAAGGTTCATTTTCGTTTAATCGCCGACATAGGAAAACGAACAAAACGGACATTGTTCTGATGGACTGCGTATCCATATGTGGCTGGGAGGCGTGGCCAGTCTTAAGGAGAATAATGGATAGGAAGAGTATTGTGGGATACAACCTTTTACCGTTCCAGCGACGATATTATGATCATTCCTTTTTTATGTGAGCCACTGTACGTACACTATTCTCTCCTGTAGATGTATTTAAAAATTTGTATTACTTTCAGTGTTAGTGCACATATTTTCTTCGTAAGGGCCGGGCTGAGTGGCACAGACGGTTAAGGCGCTGGCCTTCTGATCCCAACTTGGCAGGTTCGATCCTGGCTCAGTCCGGTGGTATTTGAAGGTGCTCAAATACGTCAGCCTCGTGTCGGTAGATTTACTGGCACGTAAAATGAACTCCTGCGGGACTAAATTCCGGCACCTCGGCGTCTCCGAAAACTGTAAAGGAGTAGTTAGTGGGACGTAAAACAAATAACATTATTATTATTATTATTATTATTATCTTCGTAAGCACATGATTTCAGTGCACTTCTTATATAGAAAACAATTGCACATTGTATTAAACTGTCTTACAGTCTTGCATTTGTTTTAGTGGCTGTTTTGCTTCTGAATCCCAATTTCGAGCCCTCTCCCCTTCCCATCTTGGCCCCACGTGAAGCTTAAAAATTTTCTTTTTTTCCTAGAGATGTTGTGGATTTTAGTTTCTCTGTAGCCAGATAAGTTTCTAGGGTGTCTGGTAATGTATCATAACTTTTTGTTCATTTTCATACTTATACCTAGTCGTGCGGTTAGAGCCGCGCGGCTGTGAGCTTGCATCCGGGAGATAGTGGGTGCAAATCCCACTGTCGGCAGCCCTGGAGATGGTTATCCGTGGTTTCCCATTTTCATACCAGGCAAATGCTGGGGCTGTACCTTAATTAATTGCTACGGCCGCTTCCTTCTAACTACTAGGCCTTTCCTACCCCATCGTCGCTATAAAACCTTTCTGTGTCGGTGCGACGTAAAAGCCACTAGAGTAGAACGAAACAGCCCGGAAGGCTGTTTCGTTGCGCTGAGAGAGACAGTAGTATGAGGTGCGGTGATGCCAATGTGGCTACTCATAATAGCATGTATGTGTAAACATTTTTTCATCTAGTTATATCTTTAATTCCAAAGCGATGACCTATATTTTTTTTGGTCTTAAAAGTTTCCTGTAAATCCAAATTAATTTTTAACATCAAACCTCGAGAAAGTGTTGAGGGTAATTTTCGAGATATTAAAGAAGTTAAATGGAAGTTGAGAGAAATGAAGGCGAAGTGCAGAGAGCATAACAGCATGAATGTGTAAACATTTTTTCATCCAGTTTTATTTTGAATTCCAAAGCGATGACCTATATTTTTCGTGGGCTTAAACATTTCCTAAATGTCCAAATTAATTGTTAACATCAAACCCCGCGAAGGCGTTGAGGAACATTTTCAAGATATTAAGGAAAGTAAAAATAAGGTGAGAGAAATTAAAGGCGAAGGGCAGACAGCATAACATGAATGTGTAAACATTTTTTCATCCAGTTATATCTTTAATTCCAAAGCGATGACCTATATGTTTTGTGGGATTAAAGGTTTCGTGAAAGTCCAAATTAATTTTTAACATCAAACCCCGCGAATGTGTTGAGGAAACTTTTTGAGATATTAAGGAAGGTAAATGAATGGTCCAGTTTCAATGCCGTAGGATATTCGCCACTTTTATACATATCAAATATTGTTGTACGCAGAACATTTTTATTGAAATCATCGAGGACCGTCACTGGCTTCTTCCTCTAAGGGTTCTTCTCTGGCGACCTGAACACCGCATTATTTTTATTTCCGAAGCTTGTTTTATCCTCTGTACTGTTTGCAGGCCGTTACCACACGCGAGTGCTGATTTCTTTTGAAGCGTGGCAACATGGCGTTCCTCACCTTCTCCGCCTATGAACGCCTGCTGCTGCATGCTTACCAAATACAAATACACTTTAAATACTATTTCCCTCGCCTGTCGACGGAATACTTGTCTTTTTGCTCTTCCTGGATCTATCGTACACATGCAAATATTTCCCTAAATTCGTTGATTATGATATTTACAAATAAAACTCTAAACATTCACTCGTGACCCGCACAAACAGGCACCTCTTACTGAAATGATTCTATTGGCTCAGCGGAAAACACTTCGTACTACAAAGCGCGCGAATGTTACTGCGCAACCCTCTTCAAACCGCCTTTCGGGCTGCGTTCTACCCTAGCATACTTATACCTAACTTTATAGATTGCTAAATTTCTACTTCCCTTCATTACTACTGACGAGTTGGGTTAGGTTTTCGTATATAATTGACATACGTAGTGCGAAACGAAGACTAAGCGATTCATGGAGAAAATTATAATTGTTGGGCTCGCCCCCTCCCCCGCCGCCAAAACCATTTGGCACAGTTATTGGGTCTAACAGGACCTACTCGCAATCAGAAGGACCGGGCGAGTTGGCCATGTGGTTAGGGTCGCGCAGCTGTGAGCTTGCATCCGGGAGATAGTGGATTCGAAGCCCACTGTCGGCAGCTCTGAAGATGGTTTTCCGTGGTTTCCCATTTTCACATCAGGTAAATGTTGGGGATGTACTCTAATTAAGGCCAAGGCAGCTTCCTTCCCACTTCTAGGCCTTTCCTATTCCAACGTCGCCATCTGACCTATCTCTGTCGGTGCGACGTAAAGCAAATCGTCGTTGCCGAGACGAAACCTCCTATGTGTTAATATTTTTATAGGTATACTGACCCGCAGCACGTACATTATGAAGAGCGAGAATGCCTTGACAACTGTCACACGATATTGCACCTTAGATGACAGAACCTTTCCGGCCAAAGTTCTAAGCTAAAATATTTCACATAGGAGGTCTCGTCTCGGAACGACGAAATAGCAAAACAATCAGAAGAGATGGTGGGAAATCTCAAATCAGGTCCAACTCCCGGGACTGTAGTTTTTTCAAATCAGCTACGAAGCTCCTGCCTTAAAATTCAGCTGGAGACAATCGCCGAAAGCTTTCTTGCACTTTAACCGAATCTCAGATACTTGAACCACGGTATTATATTCCTTTTGTAAACACATATTTCATCAGAAATCTTGCTCTAATTTATGTTTTGTATTTTTCAATTACAATTGTTCTTGAACTGAAACGTTTTCTTCTAAACTACGATCAATCTTCCACGTTACTTAGTTTTTTTGGCAAACAGTGTGGATTTGCCTTGATCGATAGTGACATTAAATTTGTGTTTTATTTAGTGTATGAACTTCTTCAACTTACTCATTTTCTCTCAATTCAATTTGTTCCTCTATGTCGGTCTTTTCAGAAACTTAATGAATGTGTGACAATTAAGACTCTATCAAGGAAATCATAACACCATGACCATTGACTCTGATTTTCAAATATTGAAGGTAATTTTAATACCCTGAAATAAGCCACAGTTTAATTATTTCTTGGAGTGGAGACTCAACAAGTAAGGCGTTCAGTTGTTTACAGAAAACGATCAAAATTTTGTTCAAGGTAGTGCGAGACATTTAAAAAATGTCGCCCACATTCCACGTTCCTCCTGGTTGAATCAGCTGTAATTGAGTCCCATGTTTCTATTTGCGGACTTACTCTTACAACACTGCTCTTATCCCTTGCATTAGAGATAGCTAATAAGCTCGATGTTTAACACATTGAAATATAACTTTCTCCTTCTTCTCTTAAATCACCATTATCTGCCGCCAGAGGTTAGTATCGTCGTCTAGGAATCGACTTCGGAATGGCCTTAGCTATCTTGTGCAGGCATTTAGACCACCTGCGCGTCAACTTCGTCTTTGTGGTTTAGTAATACAGATGACGGTAAAACTGGAACGTTGTTGGGTGATCTATAGTTCAGTATTATTTTATTCTGATGTTACCCCTCCCGCTACAAATTCGAGTCACTTCATCATGTCGCATTACGCTAGCCCTCGTCTGCTTATTTCCTCCAATTACAGCAAATTTCACTAAAATATATTATTTCTGATGCACTCGCCGTTTTACAATGAATGTAACGTTGTTCATTTGCCCTCCACGTTTGCTTGAAGCCAGTCATAGAGAGAAACAGTAAGGGCTGAATGGAGTCGGATGTTAGGTAAATCTCATGGGAGGAAAAAACACTTTTGCGATCTACTGGTTTAGGCCAGAGTTTCTTCACGCAAGTGTACATAGTGTACTGACAACGATAAATTTCTTTCCTACGGTAACTAATGAATTATAAATACACTAGTTTTTCCACCATAGTCACACAGATAATCAGCGTTCAAATATACGAACAACAACAACAAGAGTGGTAATATCACTCCTAGAAACCACGAGGATATTTGAAATTAAACAGGGAACTTCTCTAGATCTCAGCTGTTGGCTGAATAAATTTGGTTACTTGCGTATTCCAAGCTTATACTAGAAATGAAGAGGTAACGTTGAAAGTTATTTGCGGGTGGCAGGAATTTTAATGAAGGGGCGAAGCAATTAATGGTCCCAGCGTGGAATATTGATCTCACCTCCATCACTCTGTTTTATGTAGTTTCAATCGTTTGACCTTCTCTCTGCAGGGCCACTAACGTTTGAGTGGGACACCTCTCTCACACGAAGCATTTCCATCAGAATATATAGAATTACCCTCATTAACGCATCGTTAGTCGTTTGCTAACATTTCACGAGTCAGTGGAGGCAAAATGTATTACTGGTAAAGCCAGTCTTGCGGTCGATCTCTCGGATAGTTCTTCCATTCGGAAATGATCAGGAACCGTACTGAATATTTACTGGAAAGGTAGAGAAAAGATCTCACTACTGGGAGGGATGATTGTAAAACATTTGTTAGGTATAATTTCAGAAATAAGTTGAATATTAAATGCGTATGCTTTCTAGCTGATGATAGCGTCTCTGCAAGGAAATGAAAGAGAAATCCGCAGTGCAACAACCTATTAGGGACTTGGCTTGCCCTGCAGGATGACTTGCAGTGGTCAGTGTGACGACATCCTCAGCGTTTTGCTGCCTTACCCAACAGAGTGCACTGCATTTTGTATCAGACAGCTCCACAGCAGTTCTCACGAGACTAAGTGAGCCCCGTTTCTGCCCTCACTCCAGAAACAAAATCCCTCAACTGACTGTGAATCGAAACTATGGCCTCCAGGTAAATGACAGGCACGCTACCTCTCACCACGGTGCTTGCTGAAAAGAGATTTGTACGTAGTTAATTCTGAAGTGTAATCCGACTCCTTGGCTGAATGATCACTGTAATGGCTTTCGGTTTAGAGGGTCCGGAGCTCGATTCCCAGCCAAGCCAGGAATTTTAAGTGGGTTTGGTTAATTCATCTACCTTGGGGACTAGGCATTTGTATTCGTCTTAATATGCATCTTCATTTACGTACCGCACACTTCACTACCAACCTCCACCACACAATAATGAATACATCCCTATACGAAGGATTGGCGCCAGGAAGGGCGTCGGGCCGTAAATTGGGCCAAATCCACACAAATTACCGAGTACAATAAATTAAGAAAATGGCTATGACGTATAATAATAAGAGGAAGGAGAACTGTAAATTCTGAACAACAGTAACTGGTCAGTAAGAAGAAGAGCTTGGTTTCTTCAAAGTTGCAAGGACCCGTTGCATTAAATAGGTAATGACTATTTCGAAATTCGGCTATATAGGTTAGTGATCAGTGTCTTCGTCTTAGAATCACTGGGTCACGGGTTGATTTCTGGCTGGTTCATTGGAATTCAATCGTAAAGTGTTGATTCTCTTGGTTCGGTGAGAGGCAGTTTGACTACAACATTCCAGCAACTCACACACAAATCACCATGTCCTTGACCACAGTAACTAGCAGATTCAAATTTCTATAAAACACTTTCCCGCCTTATCAATACTTTACATATTTTATTATATCTAATTCCCGTACATGTTTCGAGAGCCAGTTACTGTCTTCCTCAGCGGTGCCAAAACATCAATAATGTTTGGACTTGGTACATAGTAATTGATATACTTATCAACACAACAATTATATATAATAATCCTGAAATTGTTAAAATATTTCTTTGTGTTTCAACTTTTCCTCACTTACTATGTCAATTTATTACATACTTTAAAATAGAAGTGTTCAAATCATAAATGGATATCTATTAAATTAGTCAGCTATATGCAAACATTTTAAATCTACACAGCTCTTTGAACTTACGTCCTTATTTACATCTAAAAAGACCTAAAGTGTTTCTTTGTGTATAAATTTACATTTACTTTTTCATTTGATAAAATCACTTGAAATAGATTTTTTTAATAAATAAAGAAATAAATAATACCTATTAAGTCAGGTTTGTTGTTTGTTTATTTAAAGGACTAGCAAGGTAATTACGTAACCGGCAGCATAGTAGCAGCTCGCCCCGTAAGGTCATTGTCAGCAAGCGAGTACATATTGTTTGGTTCAGACCAGTGTTACGCCATTTGAATTTGTGGATAAATTTTGTTGAAACTGAAGTAAGTAAAATAAATTCCACAGTCATCTGCGTTGTCGCCTTTTTCGCAAAACTGTCTCTAAAGTTCGTTTGTTGGTGGTTTATTTTAAAGGAATTGGACGGTTAAGATGGCTAGCATGGTTGGACGGGATTAAGAGGAGGATTTTCCGATTTATATGAGAGGTCCCAGAAATATAGCAGTAAGTTAAGGAAGAATTATTGGAATAAATCGTCGTCTTACTTCTAAAACCTCGTATGTTACAATGTTATTCCTACCCATTATATCCCTTAACACTGGTCACGCCTCCCAGCCACGTATTTATATGCAATCCATCAGAATCTTTTTCGTAGTGTTCATTTTCCTGTGCAGACGTGTAAAGAAAAATGGACCTTACCATACAGTATTGTACGGATGTTGTTTTCATGGCGAATTTAAGCACTCCTACAGTTTAACGTATTTAAGGTTCATTTTCGTTTACACACCCCCATAGGAAAATGAACACAGCGAAAATTGTTCTGATGGACTGTACATCTATATGTGGCTGGGAGGCGTGACCAGTCTTAAGGAAGAAAATGGATAGGAAGTGCATTGGGAGGTACGAGGTTTTAGAAGTAAGCCATCGAAATAAGGTAATGGAATTACAGATTAGAAATTTAAATATAATGTTTTCTTTTTTAGGACTTAAGGAAAGGAGAAATTTTCAAGCAGAGAGCAGAAATATTTTAAGTTCAACATAGTGACTGACTTAATAGGTGTTATTTATTTAAAAAATCTATTTCAAGTGTTTTTTATTAAACGACAAAGTAAATATAAATTTGGACACAAAAAAACATTTTAGTTCTTTTTAATATAAATAAGGACGTAAGTTGAAAGTGCAGAGCAGATTTAAAATTTTAGCATGTGGTTGACTAATTTAATAGATGTCCATGTATGATTTGAAAATTTCTATTTTAAGGTCTGTAATAAATTGACATATTAAGTGAGTAAAAGTTGAAACACAAAGAAATATTTTTACAATTTCAAGATTTTTATACATAATTGTTGTGTTGATAAGTATATCTGTTACTATGTGCCAAGTGCAAAGATTATTGATGTTTTGGCACCGCTGAGGAAGACAGTAACTGGCTCTCGAAACAAGTATGGGATTAGGTATAAAAAATATGTAATGTATTGACAAGGCGGGAAAGTTTTCTATAGAAATTTGAATATAAGTCAATACGGACAGGAATAACCGACATGGTAAAAATAATCAGCTAGCAGATTCCCACTCACGACAGACGACACCCAAAATCTTTGGAGGTTCTGTGTTTAAAGAGCTGCATCCGCTTGTATTAGCCACATGAAATTATTAACCATATTGAAGAGACGTTCAGTTTCTTAGGTCGTTTCGAGTACATATCTTCACTCCTATGCCAAAACCGCGAATGTGACAATGCTCTTCCTATCCTTCATTTTCTTTAAGACTGATCACGCCTCCCAGCCACATATTGATATGCAGTAGGCCTACATCACAACAAATTTCGTTGAGTTCATTTCCCTGTGCTAATGTAGAACATAGTCACCTTCGCGGTTTTGGCATAGGGGGTGACGATATTATAGCACATTGACAATGTGTTGATAGGTACAGAACATAAAATATTGCCATTTGGACACCGGTGTAATCCAAGCCCGCAACTTTTAAATTTCGTGTGCAATTCTCTACTATTGAGCCACGATGATATTGTCGTTTTTGTTCTGTTGGTTTGAGATGTGAGGCGCTTACCTGGTACTCATGCTAGCACAATTGTAGAGTGCTGTAGTCACCGATGGTGAGCCATTCGAATTGAATATTTAGCGGTCCTGAATGGTATAACTTATTGATAAATACATTAGTACCTCCGTGTATAGAGGCATTAATATAGAGTTTTGCTCAGTAAATGCAAATTTCTTTTCTCTTTCTAAGTTTACTGATGAACTGTACCAAAGTTCCAAACGAAAACATTTTAAGTCACTTGCAACTGTGACGGATTTTAACAAGTTGATCTGGTTCATACCATCAAATTATGGGTCTTACTAACAGATATCAAAGGCTGTTTGTTATTAAGAAGGACTCACTGAAGGATATTTATCTCCTTGACTAACTAACTCGATGAAATGAAATGTCGTATGGCTTTTAGTGCCGGGATATCCCAGGACGGGTTCGGCTCGCCAGGTGCAGGTCTTTCTATTTGACACCCGTAGGTGACCTGCGCGTCGTGATGAAGATGAAATGATGATGAAGACAACACATACACCCAGCCCCCGTGCAGTAGGAATTAACCAATTAAGGTTAAAATCCCCGACCCGGCCGGGAATCGAACCCGGGACCTTCTGAACCGAAGGCCAGTACGCTGACCGTTCAGCCAACGAGTCGGACAACTAACTCGATGATTGCCAATAAGGTTGACTTAACTTGGAAGTCTGAATTCCAGATCCGTTATTAACGAAACCGGTACACGACTAACTCATAGCTTCTATATGACCTTCGTTATACAAATTGGAGAAAAAACAACATGAAATGGCGTATGGCTTTTAGTGCCGGGAGTGTCCGAGGACATGTTCGGCTCACCAAGTGTAGGTCTTTTGATTTGACTCCCGTAGGCGACCTGCGGGTTATGAGGATTAAATTATGAAGACGACACGCATACCTGGCACTGTGCCAGCGAAATTAACCAATAATGGTTAAATTTTCCGATCCTGCCGGGAATCGAACCCGAGATCCCTGTGACCAAAGGCCAGGACGCTAACCGTTTAGCCATGGATCCGAACACAGAATAGGGAACTATCACAGTATATCACTCTGTTCACCTATGAATAAATGTGGATGTGATAGCTCAATGGCCTCGCCATTAGCTGCTTTCCAAGGTGGACATTACTCAGTAGTTAAGTGGACCGTAAAACTGTTAGTCTTGTGATTTATGACCATATCGTTAAATGTCATAAAATGTATAGGACAGCCCTGTCCAACGCGGCGCCCGAGGTGGCCTTTTATGGCGCCCTTCGCAATTAATTTCCAAATTTATTTGACTTAATATTTGAAAACAATACTTTTGCATTTCAATTAATATTCTTACTTTTCTCTTAAAAATACCGTCCTCAAAGTCAGGAATTTTGTTATATCCGTATCTCCAAATACACAAAGAGCTTTGAGTAAGCCGTAAATGTGATCTGGGCCTAACTGACTCGTGTCCGCAATTAGTGAAGAGATAGAAGAAAGGTTCAGAAAGAGAGCTATTCGACATGTAAGTAGTTGCGACAAAGGGAAATCCTCCTGAAACCTTTGTTTGTGGGGGGGGGGGGGGTGTAGCGCCAGGTATAAGGCCCTCTCTACTCACGGAGCCAAATATAGCCGTATATTTATTCTGCCAAACAGAACCGCTTCCTTATGATTCACTTGATTGCAATGCCGTAAACTACCTGCCATAACAGAGTTTCAACAGGACGACAATGGGACACCCAATTTGCCCACAAAGTAACTTTAATCCCAACAAAGCTGTGCCGTAAACAATGAACAAACGATTTATGAAAGTCTTGCAGTTGGAATGTTCCCAGTTCCTAGCTTTCAGGCGAACATTCAGTATTACTTGTGAGCTTATGCAGGGCTTATGGAATACGTTTTGAGTGCCTCGCGTTGTGATAACTTGTACAATCAATATGTTTCGTGTGCTTTTTTCATTACTATTTAAACTTTAAATTATTCAGTTTATAATGTTATATTTCATTAAACGTAACTCTTCTTAACATGGCTAAAAGGCAAAGAAATTATAACTTTAACAGTAAATGGGAGGACCAGTATTGCTTTATTGAAAACAAAGGAAAGTGGGTGTATTTATTGTGTAATGCTAGCGTGTCTGTTCCTAAAAGAAGTAATGTACAGCGACATTTTTTGACTAATCACAAAAAAATTTGACAGGGAATTTCCTGTTAATTCTAAACTAAGAAAACACAAAGTGAAAGAACTAAAATCTAAATAAACATTGCAACAATGTGCGTTTAAGGAGCCAGTTCAGCAAATGCGTAACGTGACAATAGCTTCTTACAAAGTTTGTTACGTCCTAGCTAAAAGGAAAAAAAAGCTTTCAGTGATGGGGAAGTAGTCAAAGAAGCTATGTTAAATGCCGCTGAATCTCTGTTCGAATCTCACAAAGATAAATCTGAACTGATATCTTCAATCAAAGGACTTCAGTTGTCTCACCAAACTGTTGCTAGGCGGGTTGAACAGATTTCTAATAATGTGAAATCTCAATTACATCAGGATTTGAAATCGTATGAACATTTTTCACTCCAATTTGATGAAAGTGGTCATATGTTTGACACTGCTGAGTTGTGTGTATTTGCTAGAATGGTTTTTAATGATTTTACACTAAAGGAAGAATTTGTCAAACTATTGCCACTTCATGGACGTACTAGGGGAGAAGACATATTTAATTCTTTCGTTAAATTCACCAAAGAGAGTAAGGTACCACTGTCAAAGCTTGTCGCTACAACAACAGATGGGGCACCGTCTATGAGTGGTAGAAATAATGGATTTCTTTCTCTTTGCGCTAAGGATGAATCATTTCCAAAAATTCCTTCTTATCATTGTGTTATTCACCAAGAAGCTTTATGCGCAAAGGTTTTAACGTTCGATCATGCTACTCGTCATCGACTGTTCAGAAATATTTTAAGTATGTCAGATTAGGAGTATGGTGACATCATCCTACATGCAGACGTAAGGTGGCTTAGTAGGGGGAAAATACTCGAACGGTTTTGCTGCCTTTCGGATGAGATACGAGACTTTAGAAATCATCTCCTGGGAAATATTATCACGAACTTGATGATATATCTTGGCTAATCGAATTAGCATTCTTGGCAGACATCACCTCAAAATTAAATGAGTTAAATCTCGACTTGCAAGGAAAAGAACATAATATTTCAGGTATGATAAGTATTGTCAATGCCGGCCCCATGGTGTAGGGGAAGCGTGCCTACCTCTTACCCGGAGGCCCCGGGTTCGATTCCCGGCCAGGACAGGGATTTTTACCTGGACCTGAGGGCTGGTTCGAGGTCCACTCAGCCTACGTGATTAGAATTGAGGAGCTATCTGACGGTGAGATAGCGGCCCCGGTCTAGAAAGCCAAGAATAACGGCCGAGAGATTCGTCGTGCTGACCACACGACATCTCATAATCTGCAGGCCTTCGGGCTGAGCAGCGGTCGCTTGGTAGACCAAGGCCCTTCAAGGGCTGTAGTGTCATGGGGTTTGGTTTGGTTTTTTTTTTTTAAGTATTGTCAATGCATTTGAAAAAAACTTAGGCCCTAAGGTATGGATTGTCCATTTAAATAGAAATTCCCTTTCACATTTTCCAAATTTGAAATCTATGGAAGATACAGTAAATGGCAGCAAGCATGATTTTTCATCTCTTGCTAAACATCTTGAAACTCCTGGGTCCGAATTTGGTAGGGTAGCAGATTTAGCCAGTTTTCAATGCTTGACCCAGTGATCATGTTTGTCAATAATCCCTTTGCTTCTGTTGACGTTTGTGAGCTTGGAGGGGGGTGTGTGTGAAATATTTGAAAATTATTATTCTGAAGAATTATAAATGGAAATTCTAAGCCTTCAGTCAGACCTATCTTTGAAATCCTCCTACGCAACATGTGGCAATTTCTGGACTCTGGTGGACGGTAAAAAATATCCCATTACCCGCAGTGTTGCTCTGAAGATGCAATCTTGTTTTGGTTCAACCTATCTTTGTGAAGTCGCGTTTTTGACTATGAACATAATAAAAAACCAATATCGATCCTGCCTGACAGACTCACACCTGGATGACGAGTTAAGAGCAGCCTGTTCCAGTTACACGCCAGATATTTTTCAACTTGCAGCGAGCATGCAGTGCCAGATTTCACATTAATTATGTGAGTAAATATATTTTCATATAATTCTAGACTTATTATTATTATTATTATTATTATTATTATTATTATTATTATTATTATTATTATTATTATTATTATTATTATTATTATTATTATTATTATTATTATTATTATTATATAGTCCGGCTCCATAGCTAAATGGTTAGCGTGCTGGCCTTTGGTCACAGGGGTTCCGGGTTCGATTCCCGGCAGGTTCGGGAATTTTAACTATCATTGGTTAATTTCGCCGGCACGGAGACTGGGTGTATGTGTCGTCTTCATCATCATTTCATCCTCATCACTACGAGCAGGTCGCCTACGGGAATCAAATCAAAAGACCTTCACCTGGCGAGCCGAACATGTCCTCGGACACTCCCGGTACTAAAAGCTGTACGTCACTTCATTTTATTATTATATAGTCGTTGTAGTACCGATAACAGTAGTCGAATTAGCGGAATCGTACCTGGCGCCCGCATACCCTTAGTTATCATGTGAATGTGCTCGCGTACAAACGAAGGTTGGACAGGCCTGGTATAGGATTTCCTATTATCTTTAGTTTAAGAGTCGTGATTCTCCCTTGTGCCATTAGGAATATTTCGGAACGGATTTGCAGCTCGAGGTTGAAAGGCCATCAGAATATGCCCGCAGTATACACACAAATGTACCGAACGTAATAATTTTAACCGTATTGAAGAAATCTTCAGGGAAGGTAGTGAAATAAGCAATACATTAAAGACAACAGCAGACTTACAATTTAATCATAAACTTGAAATCAAAGAGCCCTCGTAAATTTACGTTTAAAACGTAATCTGTTTCAACGTGACATATAAATAAATGAAGTGAAGATACTTACGATAACTGTAGTGTTATTTACTCACAAGACGTTAAAGCGGTTCTTTCTAGTTGCCGAACACTAAAATACATTTTGCAGAATTGGGTGTTTTTATTTCTTCGCTTGGAGTTTGAATCTTTTATGGCCTCGTAAAAAGAGGTAGAAGGCGAAGGGTCGAATGACTGCTCTGTGTAACTATGAGTCCCGCCACTGATCATATCCATTGGCACGACTAAAGGGCTTGCTTTCTAAAGGGCCGAGCATCACATGTGAAGAGGTGATAACGAGTAAAAATACATTACACTCTAACGTTAGCCACGACCGCACGTATCGTAGAAGTGCTGTATGATACAAAAACAAAATCTCCATATGGTAAAGCTGATGTTTAAAGGTAATAAAGAATGGTAATTGCTCTACATCTCACATTAATTCTTATTTTATTTCTCACTATCACTGTAACTTATCATTATATAGGGGCGCGCAGCTGTGAGCTTGCATTCGAGAGATACTAGGTTCGAAACCCTCTATCGGAAGCCTTGAAGATGTTTTTCCGTAGCTTTCAAACCAGGTAAGTTTTAAGAGTAGATTGGAGTTAAATAACCCTCTTTTCAGTACCATATGTCCTTAATTTAGGCTACGGCCGCTTCCTTCCCAATCCTAGACATTTCCTATCCCATTGTTGCAATAAGAGGTATCTGTGTCCGTGCGGCGTACGGCAAAAAGAAATAGCGGTATTATTATTATTCATCGAATTATAAACTCCACGTCTAGAAAATCAAGAATAATGGCCGAGAGGATTTGTCGCAATGACCATGGGTCACATCATAATTTGCAGGCCTTCGGACCCGCCAGGGTTATAGTGTCATGGGGTTTGGTTTTGGTTTTTACACTTCATATATGTAGTAAAACTAGCAATTACCCACGGCTTGGCTTGCGTGGATTTCGTAATTCGATCAAAGTAATCGTTCCTCGGCATTGTACTATGACATTATCTAAAAAGTCCTAAAGTATAAAAACTCACCCAACAATTGAGTTTCATTTACCCCAGAAAATCTTTGTGAACCATGTTTGTGGTATTACCTCTTGGGGCTGAGACGACCATGCGACATAGAACTGTACATGTGAGAAACAGTCTTCTGTCAAGTCGAAAAAATAAATACATCTTCCTTTATTTTTAATGGAGATTCGAAATACCTATTCCCACATCTGTAACATCTTCAGTTTTTGAGATATACAGAAGTATATCCATAAAAAGTATTCAACCCCTTGATCAGTCCATCCCCCAGCCCCACCCCCATCTAAGTGTATTTTCCGAAATCAAAAATACATGTTTCTTTATTTATAAAACAGATTACAAATACCAATTTTCACGTCTGTAAAATGTTCCGTTTTTAACATATACGTACCCTCATAAAAAAACAATTCAACTATTTTTTACTTCTTTTCATGCCCGTTAAGTGACTTCTCCGAGAACAAAAAGGTACATGTTCCTGTATTTATAAAGGACTTTCCACATACCACATTTTTGTCAATAACATGTTAAGTTCTTGACATATAATGTACATATACTTGTATTCTTTGTAAAAATTCATCCACTTTTCCAATTCTTTTCATCCCCTTAACTGGATTTCCCAAAACAAAAAATACGTGTTTAATTATCTTTAAAGATGATTCCTAATACCAGTTTTCATGTCTGTACGTCTGTAACATCTTCAGTTATTGAGATAAATGTATACTCATAAGAATAATTCAACTTCTTTTTCTTCACTTCTTTCCACCCCTCTCCCGCCTTAAACTCCTAAAACCAAAAATACGCGATTCTTTATTTTGAAAGGAAATTCAAAATACCAACTTTCACGTCAGTAATATCTTCAACTTTTTAAGATAATGTATCTCTTATATTCATCCCCACACCCATTACGTCGATTTTCCGACAGAAAACAAATGCGTGTTTCTTTATTCTTAAAGGAGATTCTAAATACTAATTTTCACGTCCGTAACATCTTCAGGTTTTTTGATATAACTATCCTCCTAAAAGTAATTCAACATTTTTCAATCTCTCTTCCTACCCGTTAAGTTGATTCAACCATCCCCAAGAGTGAGTGTTTCCTTATTTTTAAAGGAGATTCATAATACCAATTTTCACGTATTTAACATCTTTAGATTTAGAGATATAAGTATCTTCATACAAAGAATTCGACTAATTTTTCAATTCATTCACCTTTTGAGTCGATTTTCTGAAGGCGAAAGAGCACGTGTTCCTTTACTTTGAAAGAATATTCCAAATACAAATGTTCATGCCTCTAAAATCTTCAGTTTATGAGATATAAGTATCCTCACAAAAATAATTCAACTCTTTTTTCACCCCAGCCCATTAAGTTGATTCCCCCCCCCCCAAAATGCGGGTTTCTTTATTTGTATAGGGGATTCCAAATACAAATTTTCACGTGAGTGACCTTACGTTTTTGAGATATAAGTTACTGCATAAAAAGAATTACATTTTGTCACTTCCATTCACCCTCCGGGGTGAGTGAATTTTCCGAAAACCAAAAATTCTTGTTTCTTAATTTATAAAGGAGCTTCCAAATACCAATTATCACGACCGTAACATCTTCACTTTTGAAATGTATAGTATGTATCCTCATAAAATGGAATTAAACTCCCTTTGCACTGACCCCGCCCCAAGTTGATTTCCCCACCAAAATGCGTGGTTCTTTATTTTTAAAGGAGATTCCAAGTACTAATTTTCACGTCTGTAACATCTTCAGTTTTAATGAGATATAAGTATCCTCATACAAAGAATTCAACTAATTTTTCAATTAATTCAACACCCTTAAGTGGATTCTCCAAAGACAAACGATTACGTGCTTCCTTACTTTGAATGAAAAATTCCAAATAAAATTTTCATGTCTGTAACATCTTCAGATTTAGAGATATAAGTACCCTCATGAAAAGAATTCTACTCCCTTTTCACTCCACCCCACCCGTTAAGTTTGTTTCCCCCCACCCAAAAATGCGTCTTTCTTTATTTTTAATGGAGATTCCAAATACTCATTTCCACATCTATAACCTTAAGTTTTGAGATATAAGTTTCTTCAGAAACATAAGTCAATTTTTTTACTTCCTTACGCATTCCCCACTCAACTGAATTTTCCAAAAATACACAGTACCCGTTTCTTTAAAATAGCTTCCAAATACCAATTATCACTACTGAAACATCTTCAGTTTCTGAGATATATGTATCCTGGTAAAAGGAATTCATCTCCGTTTTCATCCCCCCTACAAATTTGATTCCTCCCCCAAAATGCGTGTTCCTTTTTTAAGGAGATTCCAAATACCAGTTTTCACGCTTGTAACATCTTTAGATTTTATTGGTATATATATTCACACAAATATTTCAATTAATTTTTCAATTTTTCCCCCCAGTTAAGGGTTTTCCGAAAACAAAAGAATACGTGTTTCCTTATTTTTAAAGGAGATTCCAAATACCAGTTTTCACATCTGCAACTTGTTAAGTTGTTGCGATATACCGTAGATATGCTAATTTTAAAAGTTCACTCCCCCCTTTGAGTTCCCCTTAAGTGGATTTTCCGAAAAAAGTATGTGTCTTTACTTTTACAGGAAATTAAAAATACCAGTTTTCAAATGTGTAATATATTACGTGTCTGAGAATATTTGCAGATATAGTCTTTTTAAAAATTCACCTCGTTTGTCACTTCTGTTCATCTCCTATTCATCGGATTATCCCAAAACATAAAAATACGCGTTTCTTTATTTTCTATGAAGATTCCAAATGCCAATTTTCATGTCTCTAACATCTTCATTTTCCCATTTTCCCCCTTTTTAACCCCCCTTAATGAGATTTTCTGGAAACAAAAAAAAGCATGTTTCTTTATTTTAAAGGAGATTCCAAATACCAATTTTTACGCCTGTAAACTTATAAGTTTTTGAGATATAGACATCCTTATTATAAAAATTCACTCCCCATTTCCCCCTATTAGCGACGGAATATCCAAAAATCCTCTCTTAGTGAGCAACTATACCCTAATATAAATGTATCCCCAATATTTCATTTCTTTATGTCCAGTAGTCTTGGCTCGGCGATGATGATTCCTTCATTCAGTCAGTCAGTCAGTCAGTCAGTCAGCCAGTCAGTCAGTCAGTCAGTCAGTCAGTCAGGACAGGCTATTTTATATATATAGATAGATTGGAATCAGGGACAGAGTGAAAAAGAGAGAGAGAGAGAGAGAGAGAGAGAGAGAGATGGGCCATATCTCCCCGTGAAGAACTACAAGACAATGTATTTTTTAAAGCGAGTGAGCTGGCCACCCACTCCGGCTCATGTAAATGTAAACTTAGATTCTGGAGACGGTGGGTTCGATCTCCTTTTTTCGGCAGCCCTAAAGACTTCCTTCATGGTTTCTCAGTTTCATCTGGAGTGAATGCTAGGACTAAACCTTAATTATGCAACGGCTTAACCACCTCAACTTAACCGACAGCCACTAGTTTCGTAGTTCCTCCCCTTTCCCGTCCCATTGTCGCTAAAACCCTAAAGAAGACTTTACGCCACTAGAAAAAAATATTATTTTCCTCTTTCCTTCTCAAGTTATAAATTATACCGCCAAGATCAAAATTCAGTCAAGCTCAAAGGAGAAAAAATACAGAGCCAGACGAAACAGAAGCCAACCTCAAGGATTTCTTAGCTTATTTCCATGTACCTTTGTAATTGATAATTGAATATATCGCTAACAATGTCACTACTAAGCTGCGTTCCAAAGAGTACGATAAAAAGCAGAGCAGGCACCTGTAAGCAGATCAAACACAACACTGGATTCAATTTAACGCTAGATTACGTTCCTTCGTTTCCATTAATTCACTACGCATTCTACATATCGAACAGCCTGCACTCAAAGTTGTTTCAATTTCCCTACCAACGAAATTAATGGTGCTTGAAACGTTCGTCTGTCCATCTTTTTCTCATAAAGCGGTATAATAATATCTCGAGGGCGGGTCTTCCAGAAGTTTGACCTTCAGAAATTCCCAGAGTGTAATATTCTTAAAGTTTTCAGTCGAAACTAGTCCATTAAACACGGGAGATATTCTTCTGCCACCTGCGATGAAAAACGTACAGTATTTAACAACACATTGGTGAATATCATCATTAAGATATCGGTCACAACGAATGTTCAACATTTTGGGCCGTATGCGAATAAGGAACCACTGACAGGTGAAGTAGAACAGGGTGAAGTACAGCGAAAAGCCATGAACTCGGGAAACACGTTAGTTGGATTATCATTGATGAATATCCTTTTCCCTTCTTCTTTCTGGCTTCTTTTCCAGTTTATCGGGATCAGCACTTTGAGTGTATTTGACCCTTTCTTACGGCCAAGTGCCCTTCCGTACGCCAACCTTATGTGTAGGGATGTATTCACTACTGCGTCTTGAGTTGCTATGTGGATATACGAAATTTTCCATATTTTTAATGAAATCATATTAGAATGACCCCTCTAGAAACCATGGCAGTTTCCTTCCTAGCCCACAGAAATTATGGTTATGCACTCTAATGTAGTAATTAATAACATGGACTATCATTTAGTACATGGACTTGTTAAGTACGATGCTCAAATAGTTAGATAAAATCAGAAATAGTGGCCTAGGAAGGCAGAATTTGTGACGGGATTCTGTACCACGAGAAATTCTCTTTCCAAAACCACGAGAAATTCTCTTTCCAAAACCAAACCAAACCAAACCCCATGGCTCTACAGCCCTTGAAGGGCCTTGGCCTACCAAGCGACCGCTGCTCAGCCCGAAGGCCTGCAGATTACGAGGTGTCATGTGATCAGTACGACGAATCCTCTCGGCCGTTATTCTTGGCTTTCTAGACAGGGGGAGCTATATCACCGTCAGTTAGCTCCTCAAATCTAATCACGTACGCTGAGTGGACCTCGAACCAGCCCCCTGGTCCAGGTAAAAATCCCTGACCTGACCGGCAATCAAACCAGGGGCCTCCGTGTAAAAGGAAGGTACGCTACACCTACACCACTGGGCCGTCAATTCTCTTTCCACTCAGTGTAAAATATTTTGCTACATCCATTTCCTACTCACTGCACGACACGCCACCACGATATAAGACAAATTCCACTCCGACTGCTGCATTTCAAAATGGCTTTTCTTCTTCTTTCTGGCTTCTTTTCCAGTTTATCGGGATCAGCACTTTGAGTGTATTTGACCCTTTCTTACGGCCAAGTGCCCTTCCGTACGCCAACCTTATGTGTAGGGATGTATTCACTACTGCGTCTTGAGTTGCTATGTGGATATACGTATATTAAGTATGTATTAAGACGAGCACAAATATATATCCCCCGAGCTAGAAGAATTTACCAGCCGCTGTTAAAATCACCTAACCGGCTGGGAATCGAACCCAGAACCTTCTGAACCGAATACCACTATTCTAGGGTGACCGGATTTTCAAATTCAAAATATGGGACACAACCTAAAAGTTAACATGAATCGACAGTTTTTGTAAACATCCCTACAGCAGAAATATTTTGAATAATAATCTGTTAAAATAAGCACGTTACTATGTAATAACATAAATGGTTTATTTATACAACTAGGTCATCATACTGTAGTACTTTCCTGTTAAAATGATAGTTCATACTTACTGCAATTAATTCTAAAACGAGAGCAGTCAGTCATTGATTTTGCACAATTTATACAGGTTACTTACTTGTAACTCATGCCTTTGCTGGCAGGATATAGTGTTTACAGTGCACTATGTCTTCTGGTATGGGCTAGAATAAATTTGTTACTTTCATTGACCTGTCTCATCCTTGGCTCTGACAATGTGAAAGTGACCGAGGTATGAGCGATACCAGTAATGCCATTCCATATGCAGCCAGTCCCTGTTATGAATGGTGTGAAAATATCGCTCATAGGGTCTGTTGGTGCATGCATTTCAGTGGGCTTGGCAGACTGATATGCAATAGCAACTTCTGGCTCAGTGAGGAAAGTAACGGGAAACTACCTCACTCCTCACTTCCCTAGTATGCCTCTTCAGTGACACCTTGGATATCTATGACAGCTGTTGATGGAGCTGTAGAGGACCAAACCAGCCTTCGGGCTGAATACCCCACATACATACTTCTAACTCAATAAGTCTGCAGGTTTATCCGTGGGTAGTTTGCGAAATGTCGTGCATGTTGTATTTTTCAGAAGAATAGAACTCCCTTAGGAGTTTAACATTTCCCAGCAGAATTTTATTAAAAAAAAACAACAGAAGAAGAAGCCTGAAAATGAGGTGTAATTACAATTACTTCCTTAACACTTTCCACACCAAGCCTATTATTTTCACAAGTTGATAAAGCATTTGTGATAGAAAACATAACATTCGTCTTTACTGTATCCACATAGCCTTTATAGCAGACATCTTTTAATTATTAATCTGTTAAAATAACCATTAGAGCAGCATTAGTGCCAGGTAGAGTTAGCATAAGTGCAGTAATGACTGTTCATAGTCCATCGTTTTTGACTTCACAAACATTTTTTATATTATTAACTTGTTCTAAATGTTCATTCTCACATGTTTTTCTTCAACCTCTGATGAAGTTTTGGGACATTACCGAACCGACTTTGAAAAAAGCGGATGTTTGAGATGTATCTAGTTGTTTCAGCACATGAAATGTGTGAGAAGAGACTGACTTATGCGGTCGTACAATAAAATCCTCACGGGCACGGAAGGTACAGGAACATGAGACTGTGAATAAAACCTAACAAGTACATTTTTCCCGGTTTGGGAGATACTGTTTTAAATTGATTCCATCAAGTAAATTATGCATTTGTATATAATTTAATTATGTTTTTAGTAGATCGTACTTCTTGGAGTGTTCGGCTGGATTTCGAATGTTGCCATTGTACCAGGGCTGAAACATGATAGAGGATTGTTGCCCAGTTGTACTTCCTCTTAAAACAATAATCGCCACCACCATCTGAAACATGATATTTAAGAAGTTGATTTGTTCCGTTTTTTGGTGTTTTCTGTTGAGAATTTTTCCAAAATATGTTCCTCGAAATCCCCTTCTCCTTGGTTGACAGCGATATTCTCCAAATTGTTCTCACCTTGTGTTCACATATTACATAATTTCTCGGTCGCACTTTAGTTCAGGTTTGTCCCTTGGATCATGCGGCATTTATACCTCTGTAAAGCAACGTTTTGTAAATTATTTCTCAGACTTTCCATGTTTTGTTTTCGGTCGCTCAGTAGTGTGGAACAATACCGTGTGTAATTAGGCCCTTAGGCCCCAGTAGGTCTTATTATTTCTGTGAGATGCTCCCGTCCCTCCCCTTTGGTGCATATCAAGTTAGTTTTGGACTAATCCTTGTTTTATTCAAGATCATACGATCCAAAGCTAGACTTCCTTCTATTTTCTGTGGCCTTTACTCTAGTTTTGCGTAGATTGCGAAAAAAGGAACCAGTTTGTGCGAATGTGTTATATTTCCATGAATCCTAAGTTATGATCACCCGCCAGTAATTGCAATACATTTTTAATTTTATGTTTACCATTTGAGGAGATTAGTATATTTAGTGATGTTGACAGTTAGAGAAGAATAAACGTAACAAGGTCACTGCTGTTGTGAAATAGCTGTTTGGTGCGAACAGGCTGTTTACATATCACTCGTAATACACCGGGTTGAGTAGCTCAGTCCGATGGTATTTGAAGGTGCTGAAATACGCCAGCCCCATGTCAGTAGATTTACGGGCACATTGAGGAACTCTGTAGTACAAACGTGCGGTACCTCGGCGTCTCCGAAATTAGCAAAAGTAGTTGGTGAGACGTACAACCAAAGACATTACTATTATTCATTCATAATACAAAGCGAGCCGCTGTTCAATGCTTCAAACGTCCAGCCTGTACGAGTTTGTATTCGAAAAAATGGATAATCCATTATTGAAGTATGCATTATTTACATATGCCTGCGTAATGTGTATTTATTGACTGGGTAGTAGTTTTTCATCTAATAGATGCTTTCAGGAGAGATTATAGTAGTCGTTATTCCTCGTTGTGGTTCTCTGAACATTGGAAGAACGAAGGAAGATTTTTATTTTATTTAATGAAAAAAATCTGACAAAAAATCACACGGTTTCAACGCGGACTGAAATTCATGAATTAAGATCGTGGCAGAACTTGGGAAACGTTAGAACTATAGACTTGATCTCTGTAGTCTTAACGTCTCCTATGGCGCGCCGAGCGCAACAGCTTTCCGACAGAGTTTGAGTTTGCGCATGCGCTGTACGTCGGGCTTTGCCGTTTCTTTTCATTAATAACAATTCGTCCTGTAGTTTCCGCTGCATTTTTGTACATCATCCTTGTGGGAGGCATGTTTCCATTGTAATTGACAATTCTGTTGACTTTCTCCAAAAAGTTTCTAAAATGTTTTAATTTTAAAAACAGTTGTTTAATAATAATAATAATAATAATAATAATAATAATAATAATAATAATAATAATAATTTCGTGTGGCTATTTCTAGCCGAGTGCAGCCCTTGTAAGGCAGACCCTCCGATGAGGGTGGGCGGCATCTGCCATGTGTAGGTAACTGCATGTTATTGTGGTGGAGGATAGTGTTATGTATGGTGTGTGAGTTGCAGGAATGTTGGGGACAGCACAAAAACCGAGCCCCTGGGCCATTGGAATTAACCAATTAAGGTTAAAATCCCCGACCCGGCCGGGAATCGAACCCGGGACCCTCTGAACCGAAGGCCAGTACGCTGACCATTCAGCCAACGAGTCGGACAGTTGTTTAATGAATGGTTGTCTTGCAATTGTTTCTCTATGTGGTCTTCAGAAGTTATAGTGCTTCAAAGTTTCAGACTACTTTCGTAATCTAATTTTTGATGATGTCTGGTCTACAAATATTAATCCTGGCGGAAAAATTTCATTTTATAAAAAATGACGACCCTATTGCAATGTAGGACGCCATTGTTCCTTTGGGCTGGAATGTAAATGAAGGGAGCTATAAGCGTTTACGTAACGCTGCTACCGAGCAAGTGGCCGTGCGGCTTGTGTCACGTAGCTATCAGCTTTCGCTCGGGAGATAGTGGGTTCGAGCCCCTCTGTCGGTAGCCCTGAAGATGGTTTTCCGTGGTTTGCCATATTGTGCTAACGTGTAAAGGAAAATGAACCTTAAGTACATTATACTGTAGGAGTGCGTAAATAAGTCATGCAAACATACATTCCTAGCGTGCGGTACGGTAAGGTTCATTTTCCCTTACACGTAAGCATAGGAAAATGAACACAACGAATATTGTTCTGAAGGACTAAATATCCATATGTGGCTCGGAGGCGTGACCAGTCGTAACCCTTAACTGCCTAGATTATTTTATTTGAATTTTTCTGTAATGTTTTGGGATAAGTAACTTCAAAGTCTGACTCGTTGGCTGAACGGTCAGCGTAATGGCCTTCGGTTCAGAGGGCCCCGGGTTCGATTCCCGGCCGGGTCGGGGATTTTAACCTTAATTGGTTAATTCCTACGGCACGGGGGTTGGGTGTATGTGTTGTCTTCATCTTCATTTCATCCTCATCACGACGCGCAGGTCGCCTACGGGAGTCAAATAGAAATACCTGCAGCTGGCGAGCCGAACCCGTCCTGGGATATCCCGGCACTAAAAGCCATACGACATTTCAGTAAGTTCAAATGCATCTAAAATAACTTAAAAATAAGTTATTTAAAAAAATTATTGCACAGAATTGGTGAAATTAAACGTATTTATATGGACACACTGGGCACTTAGATAGTCACTATATCATATTTATTATGAGTTACTCTGGATTGATTCTAAGTATCATACAGATTTCCTGGTATAAATTTATCACACGAGATTGTGAAAATAATGCACCAGAGAGACATTGTTGGCAGAGACAATCGATTTTATCTGTATTCTGAGAGTTACTTATTATTGTGAAATCAAATCAAATTGATAGAAGATATTAGTTAACTTCTTGCTGCCTGCATTGGAGATCTGTCATACATACAGTCAGTTCAGTGTCATTCACGGTACTTCCACACAGAGTCCAACATTACATTTACCGCATTTGGTGCGTACAGCCGATGTTTTTTTTTTGCACAGCATGCTCCTACACACCTTCTCTTCTTTTCAGTCTTCACAATGTAGTATTTGTAGCCATCGTACCTGATGTCGCTTGGAACTCGCTTCTTAGATGTGGAACCTAAGCCAGCAGATGGCCTTCCTGTTGCACTGATGGGATTCCTGTATCGATTCAAGTACGTTAGTACAATTTCTCGCCTGAAATCTAGTTGGTTTAGTCTGACTCCTCTTTGCCATTTCAACTGCCAAGCATTATGGACCGATACATCAATGAGCCAGGACAGAATCGGCCAGTACCATTTCTTATTTATAATGTTTATCCTCTACATGCCAGTATTCTGATCCATTCGGTCCACGCAACCCATAAACTTGTTGTATCCTCCAACCATATCAGGACGTTCAATGCAGATAAACTGTTTGTCTTTTACCGAATATCTCTTTACTGAAGACAATGGATGTACACCAGCGCAGGTTGATGCCACGGCTACAACAGAGTTATCCACCCATTTTACTACCAGAACCCCATCGTCCTTACACAGAGACTGTTCAAAATGTCCCCTCTCTTTCTTGATCATACTTTTATTGGGAGGTAAAGGACAGGTTTTGGGAATCCTGTTTTCCATAATTGTACCTGTTCCACCATATTCTTCTTCACGTAAAAATGACAACAGGTCAAAACCTGTAAACAAGTTATCAAAGAAAAACAGGAAGGGCAACCTTTTCATTTCAATACTGAAGTCATCGATCATTTGAATGAACGGCATGGCTGCCTTTCCAAAGTGGGTCTCATATTCGGTGTTGGGATGGCGACGACACTTTCCTTGATAGAAAAATTAACCAAGTATCCAGACGTTGTGCATAAACACCATGCCTTGTAGCCAAACCGGATTGGTTTGCTCCTAATAAATTGTTTGAGAGAATGTCTACCAAAATATTTTATCATCGACTCATCGTACGACAGCTGTTGTTCAGGGACAAAGTGTTCTCTGCATTTTAGTTGTATTTTGTCAAGGAGAGTTCGAAGTTTCCACAGCTTGTCATTTAGATCAATTTTGTTGCTGTCTATACAGCGGAGGAACCGAAGGATTTGTTCAAATCGGGTTCTTCTCATAGTTACAAGCTCGTTTCTTGTATCATACTTAGAATCCCAATATAATCTTTTACTAGGGAGAGGGTTGTAACCACTTAAAATAAGGACATCAGTTTTTGAAAACAGCATAGTTGTTTAACTCCTCAACCAATAATGTAACAATCTTCAAAAATCTGAACTGGGGTTTTTGCACAATAAATACTAAAGTCGGGATCAGGAAATTTCCTAACATTACACTATGAATCACCATCTACCCACTGTTTTTGCCTGTGTTTGGTCAATTAATCAAGGTTTCCTGGCTCAGTTTCCACTTCCTTGTCAACTAGTTTCACTTCTGCTTGAGAACGAAGTTGCCGTGAATTTAGGTTGTCAGGTATACCTTCATCCTCATCGCCGGAATCTTCATCCGTCAAAATTGCTGGATCAGGAGGTGCTATGAACACTGTATCTGTTTCTGGGGTACTGTCATCTTCTTTGAAGAGAATGTCGAGAGCCTCCTGAACTGTTAGTTCAGAATTTAATATCCTTGACAGCGACCTACGAAGATAATAGAACAGTAGTACCGCGTCATGTTCATGATAATTGAAATAATAACATTTATATTATTATATGTGCTGTTATATTTATGACCGAATACATATTATGCATATAACACAACAGCAATGAATATAGTTTGTGACTCTACATCTGCCCACCGTGTCCATATGGACACGGTAGGATAAACGAGGTCCTGAACACTAGACTAATTGATAATTTGCCATTTAGGCACATAGCCTGTAATAACTACAATGTTTTATACTGCCACAAACAACTAAATAAGAAACATAAACGAATATGAACTAGGAAAGCTACTTACTCTCTGTCAATGTCCATCATTTCCACATCAAATTTTAAACTCCCAACTCAGAAGCTCTTGACTGCCACTCAACAATGAACCAGCAACAGAAAATGAAACATTAGATAGATTAAACATTCCCTTTCCAGTTTGAATTGTTACCTACCCAAATTGTTAAAGACAAAAATTACCAATGAAGAATTAGGATGATATTACACACGTGTCCATATGGACACGCAGGGAATTTAAGGGTTAAGGAACATAATGGATAGGAAGAGCTGTGTGAAATATGACCGTTTGCCCGAACAGCGATGACTTAAGACCATGGTTGCTTCCTCCACTCTCCTACGCCTTTCGTATACCCATCGTCGCCATAAGACCTCTCTGTGCTGGTAAAGCCAAAAAAAAAAAAAAAAAAAAAAACAGAGAGAGAAGTAACGCCGATAGAGTCGATATGGAGGGCTAAGTCGGTGCATCTTTTAAATCACAGTAACATTTAAAAATGTGCGAATGTTGGGTAATTCTAGTAACTGAGTATAGAACACATAATTTAAGAAAAGAAACATAGGGACGGATATTCGATAATACCTCGTGACCTAATGAATATCTTGCACCACTCCTCGTCAGTAGCTACTGGCACTTGGCAGTGATCCTCCCAACTCGCTAGCTGAGTACGGCCGAACCACACACACACACACACACACACACACACACACACACACACACACACACACACACACACACACACACACACACACACACACACACACACACACGCAGAGATAGAGAGAGAGAGAGAGAGATTATTGAAATGACATCAGAGGTTTTTTTCGCGTGGAAAGGGAATAGGGCTCTCCCGCTGTGTGTTGCGCTGTAGCTGACACATCCATGTTACAGGCTCAACGCTCCCCAGCACGTCACAAAATATCCACTACTTGTGTCTCCATTCAATTCAGGTCTTCATTTATATCGCCTTTCTATTAAAAATGAAAACAATTAACAATTGAACAGAAGTGAATCAAAATTTACTAACAACTCAGTTTATCATTGCTAACGCGGACGAAACCAATGATATCAGAAGAATAGTGTAGAATGACCTTAAATTTCAGTTGAATGACAACCAAATGTGGACAAGATACAACTTCAAACAGAAGTCTGTCAAGTCATCAGGAATCATCAAAATGCACCACCAAGGCCGATCACAGAGAAATCCCGAAAACCGATGGTGTTGTTATGTCTACCGGTCAAAATGAATGAAGATTGAGGTAGTTTTCCATTGCTTTCTTCACTGATGAAGAGGATATTATTAGAGCACGACTTACTGTGCGAGTAACGCTTTCCAGAGCATGCACTAGTCATGTTCTGAAATTCCTTTCTCAATACTAACCATAATACTTCAGCTTCCATACTCTGACAGACATAAACAAGACAAAATCTTCCGGATGGTGGCAAGAGCAGACGCGCGTACGCTTACTGCAGCTCCAGTTTGTGTCGTTTGTGTGGTAATAATCAAAGTCGTTACGCTTTCAGTTCTACGTTATATACGGTTCTATTGAAGTTAAGGAATCCGTGTTTGGCAGTGAAAATGCGAGTTCTCCGTTTACATGACTACTAGCAAGGAGATTCCGGCATTCTCTCCGACTGGATGAGCCATTTTCCAGATTTATAAGCGCTTCCCTACTCGCTCTGAGCTGAACGAGTCTTGGCCTTGTCACTCGGTAATTAGAGGCTTGCTTTGCCTCCTACTACTAGAGGGAGATTTCCATTTAAACTCCGGTCATAACATTTGTGAACTGAAAGCAGATCTAAACATCTACAGTCAGAGCTTGCGCGGCCTAAATAAGCTGTATGACTGTGAACTATCTTTGTCAATCTTAAGAGAAGTCGTTTTGATCGGGCTGACTGAAACATGACTCTCGTGGGCTAGTGACAGTGAACTACAACTCAGCGCAAATTGCAGCATATCTTGCCAAGATCGCGCTACTCTGGGTGGTTGAGAGATGGTAGCAGTGAACAGTGCACTACCATATACAAAGAGCATATCTCGAACTTAACTGTGAATTTGTGTGCGTGGAGTTATTCTTTCCTCGGGGCCCTATACTTGTGGGATGTTACTTTAGACCACAAAACAGCCCACTCTATGACCTCAAACAATGCGTGGACTCAGACATCGCATCTCTCCCTAGGGGTGAAATAATTTTAATGGGCGACTTTAACTTGTCTATAAAGTGGTCCTCTTCCTCTACAACTATGACACATCGTCGGCTTACTTTTAAATCCTCGTATGTTACAATGTTCCTCCTACCCATTATATTCCTTAACACTGGTCACGCCTCCCAGATACATATTTACATGCAATCCATCAGAACCTTTTTCGTAGTGTTCATTTTCCTGTGCAGACGTGTAAAGGAAAATGGACCTTATCATACAGTATTGTAGGGATGTTGTTTTCATGGCGATTTTAAGCACTCCTACAGTTTAACGTATTTAAGGTTCATTTTCCTTTACACGTAACCATAGGAAAATGAACACAACGAAAATTGTTCTGATGGACTGTACATCCATATGCGGCTGGGAGGCGTGACCAGTATTTTTTTTTTTGCTAGGGGCTTTACGTCGCACCGACACAGATAGGTCTTATGGCGACGATGGGATAGGAAAGGCCTAGGAGTTGGAAGGAAGCGGCCGTGGCCTTAATTAAGGTACAGCCCCAGCATTTGCCTGGTGTGAAAATGGGAAACCACGGAAAACCATTTTCAGGGCTGCCGATAGTGGGATTCGAACCTACTATCTCCCGGATGCAAGCTCACAGCCGCGCGCCTCTACGCGCACGGCCAACTCGCCCGGTGTGACCAGTATTAAGGAAGAAAATGGATAGGAGGTGCGTTGGGAGATACGAGGTTTTAGATGTAAGCCAACGACATGCATTATAGAGATCTTCAGTGATAACTTCGAAATGTAACATGCACCCAAACCGTGGACCCAACACCCTGGACATCATGCTCTCCTCATTACACCTTAAAACAATAATTCCACGCAGAATCCTTTCCCTCTGACCAGCAATCCCTCCGTGCTATATTATTTCTACCCCACCCCTCTTCAAAGCCTCGCAGCAGGACATCCTCCTGTCCTTCCTAATCCAGCGCCGTGCCGACTCTCCTGCAATTTGTCCTGCCTTGGAATGTCTTCCCTGGAACATTTTCGAAATAGCTGATACCGAGTCGGCTCTTGCCCTGCTATACGACTGCCTGCAAGCTGCACTTAAAGACTTCGTACCTGCCCAAATGGCTACTACCAACAAATACCAACATTGGACATCAGATTGACCAGCCTGATACTAAATTATAAGAAGAAAGTTTGGCTCCTCTGGAAAGACTTCCCTCACCCACACACTCACATGACCTTCGTTAGCATCTGCTGCCACGCGAGCTTTATGATCACCGGGCGAGTTGGCCGTGCGTGTAGAGGCGCGCGGCTGTGAGCTTGCTTCCGGGAGATGGTAGGTTCGAATCTCACTATCGGCAGCCCTGAAGATGGTTTTCCATGGTTTCCCATTTTCACACCAGGCAAATGCTGGGGCTGTACCTTAATTAAGGCCACGGCCGCTTCCTTCCAACTCCTAGGCCTTTCCGATCCCATCGTCGCCATAAGACCTATCTGTGTCGGTGCGACGTAAAGCCCCTAGGAAAAAAGCTTTATGATCAGAAGAGACTACTACTACTACTACTACTACTACTACTACTACTACTACTACTGGAAGGTGTTCATTCCGTCCCTGAAGATGACGGCGGGCTTCCTACATGGTAACGCCGTCTCTCAGGCCAGATAGATATGATACGGTGAGAGAGATATTCGGAGAAGGTGAGGGATTTTGCAGCCGTAGCTTATACTAGAAACTGCCTCGGCATTCGCCTTAGTGCAGGAGAAGGGAAACCGCCGGAAAACCATTCTCAGAACAGAGATGCACGGCAGAGCCACGGCCACCCTTCCTCTGCTCGGTTCGTCGGACAGAGTCCAGAGCCGCCGAACTACGGACTAGCCGTGACGACCTGTAAGCCGAAGCCCACTCTGCAACCACCGACCGAGACTACAAGACACACGTAGACAAATTCACTGAAAACGTCCAAAGATCTAGCGGCATCTCATCAACACAAGGAGAATGACGGAGCGGAATGCTGTCCAGCGTGAAACACAACGAGACAACAACAACAGACGGCGCAATGAACTGTTGAACATGTATTTCTTCCCCAACTTCTCCCCTCCGTTTCAAAAAGCACCGCTCCCTCCCGTAGGTACAGTTGAAAACAGAATCCTAACGAGTATAACTACTACAACAGTTGAACTTCAAAACTTTCTTCAAAACTTTCTTCAAAACTTTTCATACCAATAAAGCTACCAGGTCGCGACACTACAGCCCCTCTTTTCTTGAAAAATACTGCCAGTAGCCTTTGCATCTCTCTCTTTAAATTAACAGATTAATTTAATAGATGTTTCGCCACGGGCTATTTTCCTACAATGTGGAAACAGAAAAATATTGTCCCACTACTTAAATCAGGCAACGAATTTGATGTTTCACCTTACTGACCAATTTCTATTCTCTCCTTTATATTTATCTTCATCTTTGAAAAAAATCATTCATCAGCTTCTCCTCGCATTCACTTCTTCCTATATCTCCACCGGTCAGCGTGGTTTCCTATCAGGTGGCTTTTGTTTATCAAACCTGGCCACTATGAATAGTTTTGCATTGCCTGCCATTGCAGCTAAAACAGCTGGATATCTACTACGTGGACATTTCGAAAGTTTTTGATTCTGTAGACCACACACTGCTGCTCCATAAACTCTCTGAACGATTGAATAAACTTGGCAGTCTTATGACCCGTCTTGTTGATTTTCTACATAATCGTTAGCAGAAAGTGGTGAACACTATTTAACAGATACTGAAAAAGCAAACCAATTTAGTAGGGAATTCAGTGATTCAGTAGATGATTGTCAGGAGTTGGAAACCGAAACAGAAGATAGAGAGGGAGAGACATAGAGGGAAACAAGAAGCTTCTCATTCACAAATGAAGATATTTTCAGAGAAATCCAACTGCTTCAGCAAGGAAAAGCAGCAGGAAGCGATCAAATTACTGGGAAGGTACTAAAGACAATGGGGTGGTACATAGTGCCTTATTTAAAATTTCTCTTTGAATATGTCATAAATAACAGTGTAATACAAAAGGAATGGAAGGAATCTATAATAATACCAATTTATAAAGGAAATGGTGATAAAAGGAAACCAGAGAACTACAGACCAATCAGCCTGACCAGTATAGTTTGTAAAATACTGGAGAGTTTAATAGCAGAGTACATCAGAGGAATATGTAATGATAAAAGTTGGTTCATGAGGAGCCAGTATGGATTTAGAAAGAAATTTTCTTGTGAGGCACAACTGGTAGGATTTCAGCAGGACACATCATATCAATTGGATACGGGAGGCCAGTTAGATTGCATAGCCATAGATCTTTCCAAAGCCTTTGATAGAGTGGAACATAGAATATTATTAAAGAAACTGGAGGGAATAGGATTGGACGTAAGGGTTACATGTTGGATAAAAACATTTATAAATTCAAGGGTTCAGAAAGTCAAAGTAGAAAATAATGTATCGCAGGAAGATGAAGTTTGTAAGGGAATTGCACAGGGTAGTATAATCGGTCCGTTACTTTTCTTAATATACGTAAATGATTTAGGGAATAATATAAAATCAAAAATAAGATTGTATGCAGATGACATAATTGTTTACAGGGAAATAAATAACATTGACGATTGTTCAGAATTACAAAGGGACCTTGAGAGTATCCAACAATGGGTTGAAGAGAATAATATGAAGGTTAATGGAGGCAAATCAACTGTTACAACATTTACAAACAGGAGCTTTAAAACTGAATTTGAATATACTTTGAATGGGGTAGTTATCCCAAAAGATGGCAAGTACAAATACTTATTTGTGAGATTTGAAAGTAATTTGCACTGGAAGGGTCATCTGGATGACATTGTTGGGAAAGCATACAGATCGTTACATGTCATGAAGAGGCTACTTAAAGGATGCAAGAAAGAATTAAAAGAGAAAAGTTACTTAAGTATGGTTCGTCCATTATTGGAATATGCAAACAGTGTTTGGGATCCTCACCAAGAGTACCTAATAAAAGAAGTAGATAGTGTGCAGAGGAAAGCAGCAATATTTGTAACAGGGGATTTCAGGAGAAAGAGTAGTGTATCAAAAATGTTAAAGGAACGTGGGTGGGAAACTTTAAGTAAGAGAAGGGAGAAAACTAGACTTACAGGATTATATAGAGCCTTTACAGGAGAAGAAGCATGGGGAGATATCCGTGAGAGGCTTCAGTTGGAAAATAATTATATCCGCAGGACTGACCACAATTGTATAATTACAAGGAATTTTAGCAGAAGCGATTGGGATAAATTTTCATTCATTGGGAAGGGTGTGAAGGAGTGGAACAGTTTACCAGCGGTAGTGTTTGATCCTTTTCCAAAATCTGTACAGATATTCAAGAAGAGAATAAACAGGAACAGAGAAAATAAATGAAATGTTAGAAGGCATTCGACCAGTGCAGTTAATGTAAATAAAAAAATGTGCGGGAATAAATTTATTCCATCCCCTGGTCTAAGGAGTTTGGACAGCCACAGTAGGGGACTGCCTGTAGGGGTGAAGTACAGTGGGGACATCGAGGGCCCTGGGACCGCTACGGTAGCTGTCAGGGCCCTTCAGGAACTCTGAAAAGTGGTGGCAAAAGGGGCTCCGGTTAAAACGCAGCGGGTCGTTATGCTACTTAGGTTCCAGAATGGGTAAAAAAAGGTAATGTAAATTTTAATCTTATACCAGTTGTATAGTATCGTTTGAAGTAATTCCACATACTGTATATCAGTTGACTATATTTGTAAGTAGTACAGGAGATATTATAAGTATAATTTTGTAAACAATATAAATTTATTAAGGATGAACTGTGTGTTTAATAGAAAAAATTGTTAACGTAAATTGTATAATATTGTATTATAGGAAAATTTTCTTCATGTTAATTTAATATTTAGTGCTTGACAATAATGTATTTTAGTGGACCATTTGCCCCCGAGGTAGACACCTCATTTGCAAATAAAGAGATTTTGATTTTTGAATATCAGACACATCATCCTCATGGTTACTAGTCCCCTCCGGTGTTCCACAAAGCAGTGCTCTTGGTCCTTTGCTGTTTTCTTTGTTTATGGGGGATGTGCCGTCCAAACTCAACAAAAAAAGCAATTACCCTAATCTCTGCTCAAGACTGCAAGATACTTAGCGAGATCATGAAACGAACACATGCAGCTCTTCTACAGTTCTCACTTAACATCCTCTAGAACTGGTACCGCACTTGGAAACTTGCACCCAACCCACAAAACACAGCTGCATGACAATAACTCTACATAAATATCCTCTACCGCCATCATATTAGTTACTCAGCAAGTCCATCGCCGTACTTACGCAACAGCGTGCCTTAGGTGTAATATTCGGTACGAAATTACAATTCAAGAACCGCATACCAACAAATACAACCAAAGCTAAGAAATTACTGGGCATTCTCTACCGTCTCGCAGAAATTTCTGATTCCACTGGTCTGCACCGCTTCATCCTCACGGTCATTCAACCTCTCTTGAACTGCTGCTCTTCGATACTAACCAGTTAGACAGAGCATTGTCCTCCTTTGCTAAAATTGTGAGGAGCAGAATCGCCAAGTTCAGAAATCCGTCTACGCAGCAATAAATTTGTCACCGCTGCACATCGTGTAAGATCGATCTGATCTGAGATTTCTCTACGGAATTTTAAATAGGCGTGCCATGGCTGAAGAACAAACCAGATGGTTTTGATCTTCCAAGGAAGACCTGGACAACCATCAACAGGATTCACACTGGTCATGCCAGATTGGCCGATTCCCTCCATAAATGGGGAACACTTAATTCTTCGACGTGCACTTGTGGTGCTGTGAAACAAACAGTTCGGCACATTGTGGAGCAGTGTCCTCTCACTGCCTACCAGGGAAACCCTAGAGACCTTTTTTTCTGCTCTCACCCTTGTGTGTTGACTATGTAAATACTTTGAACCTGTAAATACTTCAAACTGTAAATAATATGTATTACTACTGTATTTATATGTAAGATGTTGTGTTAGCCATACGCTAAATAAGTAAATAGAGCTTCATAATATCATCCTTCCTCAAATTAAAAAACTCCATCCAAGATAATACGTCTACTAACGTCATTCCACAGCATCTCCCAACTGACAGCTGAAAAAAAAACTACTTAGGCGAGCAGTTCACCTTCGTACTCCCAAGTCTTCTCAGTCCAAAATTAAAAAAAAAAATTCGTGAAACTAACAAAACAATTCGTGTACCGGGCGAGTTGGCCGTGCGGTTAGGAGTGCGCAGCTGTGAGCTCGCATCTGGGAGATAGTGGGTTCGAACCGCACTGTCGGCAGCCCTGAAGATAGTTTTCCGTGGTTTCCGATTTTCACACTAGGCAAATGCTGGGGCTGTACCTTAATTAAGGCCACGGCCAATTCCTTCCCATTCCTCGGCCTCTCCTATCTCATCGTCGCCATAAAACCTATCTGTGTCGGTGCGACATAAAGCAAATAGAAAAAAAAGTAATAATTTTTCACAATACCGTTAATGTGATTACTCCAATGAAGACCTTTCATTATATTAACACCTATGTACTTACAGTGATCCCTATGAGGTACTTTCACCCCATCAACACATTAATTAAAATATTTCGTCTAGGTCCAGCACACACCCTGACTCTTCACTCCTGATTACAGTTATAGCATTGTCTGCCGTTCAACTCAGTAAGTTTTCGATTTTTTGTTGTCGCTCGCAATCATGTGAATTATTTATTACTCATATCAGTATAATAGTCCGCCTCTGTGGTTTAGTGGTTAGCGTGATTAGCTGCCACCCCCGGAGGCCCGGGTTCGATTCCCGGCTCTGCCACGAAATTTGAAAAGTGGTACGAGGGCTGGAACGGGGTCCACTCAGCCTCGGGAGGTCAACTGAGTAGAGGTGGGTTCGATTCCCACCTCAGCCATTCTGCAAGTGGTTTTCCGTGGTTTCCCACTTCTCCTCCAGGCGAATGCCGGGATGGTACCTAACTTAAGGCCACGGCCCCTTCCTTCCCTCTTCCTTGCCTATCCCTTCCAATCTTCCCATCCCTCGACAAGGCTCCTGTTCAGCATAGCAGGTGAGGCCGCCTGGGCGAGGTACTGGTCATACTCCCCAGTTGTATCCCCCGACCAAGAGTCTGAAGCTCCAGGACACTGCCCTTGAGGTGGTAGAGGTGGGATCCCTCGCTAAGTCCGAGGGAAAAACCGACCCTGGAGGGTAAACAGATGATGATAATGATGATGATGATAATCAGTATAATATCACCCGCAAAAGCCTTATCTGTGATACCAGTGATTTACTCATGTCATTTTCATACTCTATACAAGAAAAATAAAGGTCCAAAGTATTGTCTTGTGGAAACCCCCTCTGAATCATTACAGGACCAGATTTTGCTTCACCCTAATTCTGTGATTTTGAGTTCTGTTTTCTAGAAATGTAGCCACCCTTTCAATCACACCTTTATCTACTCCAATGACCCACATTTTCGTCAGTAGTCTCCCATAAGCTTCCCTATCAAAAGCCTCTGGTACGTCAACAGCTATGCAGCCCATTTGACCTCCTGAATGAAAAATATCTGCTCTACCTTGCTGTAATTCTGCACGTTGAGCCTGACGAGAACAACCTTTGCTAAAATCGAACTACCTTCTACCAAAGCAGTGAGTAATTTCGCAAACATCTCCAGCATAACCAGCAATAATGCTTCACCAGGGCTTATATGCAACAAATGTCAATCTGACTGGCCTGTAATTATCCCTTTTATGCATATCATCCTTTCCTTTGCACGTTGGGGCTACCACAGAAACTCACTATTCATTTTGTATAGCTTCTTCATGCAGACAGTATTCAAATTATATGTCCCAAGACACAGTTATCACCATAGCCGATGAAATCTTATCAATTTCAGTTGCTTAAAATTTGTTATTCTTTTGTATTCATCTTCGTTATCATGCGTAAATTTCAGTCTTATGCTGGGGTAATATTATTTTTTTTCCTGGATATTATCCGTATATTCACCGATCTCAACATACTGCTGAATAAATATTTTACATTCGGGAGATGGTGTGTTTGAATTCCACCGTCGGTAGCCAAGTTGATTTTCGGTATTATTCCATTTTCACACCACAACAATGCAGGGGCTGGGCCTTAAATAAGGCCACGGCTAGTATCTTCCCATTCCAACCCTTTCCCATCTTTCCGTCACCGAAAACCTTCTATGTGTTAGTACAACAAAGAAGAAAAATCTGCCTTCCCTAAATTCTCACATACACATTCTCCTCAGTTTTCTATTATTATGGAATATCGTTCATGAAACCTGTTTCTGAATTAAAGTACCTGTAAGTACAGTTCCATTTTTTACTAAACTTCACTTTATAGTCAATAATATTATCCATCATGTTATCCTTAATTTATACTTGCTTGTTAAGTTCCTTCGATCTCTCCCTACTACCACGACAAATCCTAACTCTGTTTCTTTCTAACCTTCATCTCATTCTCAAATTATTTATTACCGAGCGAGTTGGCCGTGCAGTAAAGGGCTCGCAGCTGTGAGCTTGCATTCGGGAGATAGTGGGTTCGAACCCCAATGTCGGCTTCCCTGAAGATGGTTTACTGTGGTTTCACATTTTCACACCAGGCTGATACTGGGGCTGTAACATAAGGCTACGGTCGCTTCCTTCTCACTACTAGCCCTTTCCTATCCCATCGTCGCGGTAAGACCTATCTGTTTCGGTGCATCGTAAAGCAGATTGTAAAAAACGCTATTTCCCTGATATAATATAAAATGTAATCGGTCCTTATCACTCCTTACCAACTTTAAACGCAGATACATATTGTCAAACTCCTCTAAAAATTTCTTTAAGCCCATCCCATATTCTGTTTACATTATCATTTGCCATTTTTCACTGATCGTAATTACTTTTAGAAAAGTATCTCATGTCTCTCGTATCAACCATTTGGAACTGTTTATTAGTTCCCTTTTACAACCTTTTTATCCATCAAATGTATTTTTAACTACCTAGGTCTAAAATATCTTTGTGTTCTCTAATACCTTGTGTTACTTCAGTTTCCCATTAGGGCTTATCTGGTTTTATGAACACCCCGTCTGGAATATCCTTCCCTCTAGTCTGTTCCATCACTTTCTGATCCAGCTGACCTTCCCAGATTAACTGATTTACATTTGTTGGTCATGCTTTCTGTCACTTTTTTTACCTTCCCAGTTATCATTTAGTAAATTGAGATCGCACGCAACAGTCACGTTTCTTCTTGTGTCGTTACGCACTTAGCTGACTATCTTACCAAATAATTCCACGTCAGTGTCAACAGGTTTCTCCACCCGAGAAACATCAAGTTGCCTGTTATCTTCAGAGATGACCCTTATAACCAGGATTGAAAATGAAAATCCACAGCCTGTTTCCAGTCATTCGACCGGGTCAGGAATGGATTGAATGAAGCCCCCATGTAGAGGCTAGGATAGAAATTGTGTCGGCTGCCGAAGCCTGTCGCACTCCTCTGGGGTAATTATTAATGAATGAAAAATGAAATGAAATGATATTGGAGAGTGTTGCTGGAATGAATGATGACAGGGAAAACCGGAGTACCCGGAGAAAAACCTACCCCGCCTCCGCTTTGTCCAGCACAAATCTCACATGGAGTGACCGGGATTTGAACCACGGTACCCAGCGGTGAGAGGCCGGCGCGCTGCCGCCTCAACCACAGAGGCTCTCTCACACCCAGGATTAAACGTTTCTTCCATGGCTAAATGGTTAGCGTCCTGGCCTTTGGTCACAGGGGTCCCGGATTCGATTCCTGGCAGGGTCGGGAATTTTAACCATCATTGGTTAATTTCGCTGGCACGGGGGCTGGGTATATGTGTCGTCTTCATCATCATTTCATCCTCATCACGACCCGCAGGTCACCTGCGGGTGTCAAATCAAAAGACCTGCATCTGGCGAGCGGAACATGTCCTCGGACACTCCCGGCACTGAAAGCCATACGCCATTTCATTTCCATTTCATTTAAAGGTTTCTAATTCTTAACATTTTCATAGCTTACAAATACTTCTTTCACCGTCTACAATATGCTTCCCTCTAGTTGGTTACACCACTTTCTGATTAAGCAGTTCTTCCTAGTTTAATTAAATTTACATTTGTTGGCCATGCTTTCTGTCATTCAAATTACCCAACCTGTTATCATTTGGTAAATTGACGTCACCTGCTACAAGGTAACTTGAGGTTTTTAGGGGTGTAGAGTCATAGAAGAGGTGATGCTGATACTGATGTGGAATTATTTGTAAAGATAGTAAGCTATGTTTGTAACGACACAGGAGGGAACGTAACGGCAACACAGGAGGAATGTAAGGACACAGAGTTTGTTATCAATTAGTGATACTGACTGGAGAGTGATTGGAGGTTTTAATAAGACTATGGAGTGGATATGTGGAAAATAAGGGTGAGATTCGTGTATTCTAACGGGTGGGTAGGAGATAGGGATCCACATTCAGAAGAACTTCACTTGAATCGCAAAGACACATCTAAGTTAGGGGGTTTGTTTATAAATGATATAAGGATGTACATTCATGGAAACGGGATGGACTAGTGAGCGAAAATGACAGTATAGCGAACCCGTCCATATTCGAGCACAGGCAAATTACATAACGCTCAACGTACGGGGAATGTACTATTCTAAGTAGGAGTCCGGCGCACAAGTAGACAGAATTTCAGCGTACAGACAAAGAGGAAGTTGGTGGCCGCACCTACTTTTCGAGAGGAGACGAAGGTTCAAACTGGAACCTCGGTCATTAAATTCCTACCCCTTCAGGAAACACCGTTTTCGAAGCCAGGGAACCAGACACCCTCGTCTATGCTCCGAATAACAACAGGTAATTAAATAATTGACCATCTGAATTGAAACGAGGACAAGAACAGATACCCAATGATTAACGAAAGCTCTCGGATCCGTAATATGGAGTACTTGCGGAGATTAATAATTATAAGAATGTCGTTGGTGACATGATGTGAAATCAAACTTAGTGCGACAAACGAACGCCCAGTGTTAGGAAGTGAAGTTCCTGTCATCAGCAATAGAAATTTGGCCTAAAAATTCTAGGTACGCTAAATGTTGAGGTCCATTCATACTGTTATTTTGGAAACTGACAGTGCAAGTCGATACACGAGACGTACTCGTGTGCTTACAACTATTCTTTGTCCTTTGTTCTATTAACATTATTTCTTTAACAAAGATTTACAGGCTAAAGTTCGTGTGATAATTGACAATCATACGGATCCATAAAATATTTTGAGAAAACTGTGTAAATTATTATTAATAACGGGTTTCTTATATTTTAGATCTACCGCACGTAAACTCCGGCTCAGGAACACCTCTGCGGAGGTCCGGACCTGCCTTCGGGCAGTATAACCCGTACGTACGTTACCTATATTTTAGACTCGATGACGCGGGACAGAACTTATCCGAACACGTGAGTTAACAGTAAAGATTGCTTAATAAAATAAGGACCATAGGGTTCCATGTTTTGATACCAGAGTCAATAATTTGATGAGTACGGATAGTTTTGGGTTCATTATTTTCCAATTAACTATCTTCCTTTGCATAGCCTAAATCCCGAAGGGCCGAACCAACCCTAACGAGATCATCCAATTACAACCACGACATACTCATGCAATGCAAAGTGTGACCCGTATTCCTGAAGAATGCTTGTCTAACAGAAATTTTAATCCCTCGTAAACAGAAGGCGAGGCGAACCCTCCACAGGCGGCCAGGTGGGATATTCCTTTCCTTTCCGTGGATAGTTCTTGAGTGTGTTATTCTTTATTTGACCAGGATATAAGAGACCTTCAGTAATTGTGTGCGGTCATTCACTAATTCTACGAACTAAACATTCAATCAGGGTAATCTGATTAATAAGACATGGGCTTGAGCGATTTAAGTACCAGTTAGAAATGACGAATTCTACGGATTTCATTTGAATAGTAATAAACTTTAAGAACTTAGCGAAATTGTGATTTATCATTGTGTCATTAATGGCAGTTTTCCAGTGCTTTCGCAAGTTAATTTTTCTTTTCAAGTTCATTTATTTATTATCGTCCGTGCTTGACGCACATTGTTTGGCCTCATGAAAAATAAATTCGATTTTAACCAATATTCTACGGTTCTCACTTCATAGAATTACGTACCTTCTTATCCTGTCCAATTGTGTGTACGAGGTTTAGACAGAAAACCTATTGCCGGATGTACCACCCCCTGATGAGCAGCTGGGTGCATTTACGACAGGGTAGGGTGTAATAGGAAAGAGGAACTAAAGTAAGAATGCCATCAAGTTTTTAGTGTTAAAGCTGTAGAATATTGTAAAGAAGGTAATAGAATGAACTATTTTAATGGATATATATTTACAGTTATTGTAATAGGAATTGCATCATGGCTAAGAGAGGTGATGTTTTGGATGCGGACATTTCCTCATTGAACTGAAGTGTTTATAGTAGATTCAGTTTTGGAAAGATAATGGCGAAAGTAGAATCCGTAAGCTACGAAGGAAGGGTGAGAAATGTGAATATCTAGGTGTTCGTGCTACCTCTAATTATAATTGGCAATTTGATGTTTATGGGAGTACAGACCTGGCAAGGGTGGCGCTGGCACTGATACGGTACTCTTTGCTGGTGCGCAAGGCAGGCGCAAGGCGTACGAGGAGCACCGTATCGCCAGACCTGTGCTCAGAATTGAATTGGATGTCTATGAAGACTACTGCTTGACAAGGTCTGATTTACGATTACGATAACATATATCCAGGTGTCCGCACCCAGAACGCTCATAAAGCCATGTCAAAAGAACTAATTTTTTGTGGATTTTAAAATGGATGTAGTGATTCTTTCAAACTACAATAGTTATAGAGGAGCAATGAGCTGAAATTATTATCGCTTCTGGCCTAACCAGAAGTGGATTCCAGTGGTCTATATTTCAACTGAACTTGAATGAAGGGATGGTACAGAATGTTCAGTCCACATCAGAGTTCTTTCCAAGCTTGTCAAAAAAGAAATAAAGATCAGTGTCACTTTCGAACTAACCCGTTCATGGCATTTAACACAATAGTGAACATGGCATTTCTGAATGTAAAATATCTCCAGAACCGTTTGTTCACCATCACACAAATAAACGAACAGACCGTTGTTTACCAGCCTACAGCACGCCTTGATTTTATTCATGAAAAAATCCTAACAGTAAAATAAATAAAATGAATGTACTAATAATTGATCACGGTATGATATTTGATCAGCTTATAATAATAATAATAATAATAATAATAATAATAATAATAACTGGAATAAGCAGGGCAATTTCTACGTCAAACACTTACTGGGATGGACTAGGAGACCCAAACATAATAATTCGTCTGTATAACCTGACGAGCAACCTCGGATGAGACTAAATCGACGAGCGCCTCGAACCGCCCTCCTCCTACTCTCAGGGCGGACCTCGGCATACTCAAGCACTTGGGGGGTTGGTGACGTTTGAAGAAAAGAAAAAAAAGAAGAAAATTACTGAAGATAGTCTTATCTAATATGAATGTAGGATTTCTGGGTTCAACTATTTACTGGATACGGCTTAGCACTGCTGGAAAAGACAAGAATCACGTAATGGGGTCACAAATATCAATGTATTCCTGAATTGCGATATAAGGTGGAAAGAAACACTATCAAAATAAAAATCTCCACGCAAGGAAAACACGGTACGCGAAACAAATTGACTCGCCGACAGGGCGTTCAGTCTGCTCAACACATCATATAGCTCATCTGGCAATGAATTATAATCGAAATTTAGCATTTAAACATCATCTACCTTCCTGTCCGTAATTGCCCATTCTTCCGGTCTATCACCTTTACCATATCATTTCGGAAGATGTTCCCTACATAATACAATCTATTCTTAGCACGTAATTAACAGTTCCTTACGCTACATAATTAACACATCAGAAAAATATTTACATAAAAAGCCACACAACACCGAGAAAAATTCTCCGGACTCTCCGTAAATCCTGACACCAAGCCAAACAACGATGAACAACGGTTCTGTTTGAACTCAAAGAAATAAAATAATACACTGAACAAAATCATATGTAAACTTTATGTACAAATGGGGCCATCCTTGAAAGGGAAACATGGATATCACTTTCTCCTGTCCCCGGCCAAAGCTTGAGGCAAGCTTGCGCATGCCGGCTCATCCTGGCCACCATCTGGGTTCGAACAGGGCTCCTTCAGACCGAGAGATACACATGTGGAAATCCCTAGCTATCTGTTTCCTCGAACTACTGGACATGGGGAGATATATACCTTAACTACCATCTAAATTATCTTTATATTATCATTTAACACAAGTGTTCTTAAGCCGATCTACTGAAAGAAAACACAGTTTGAAATGCAAGTGGTCCATGGCCTTCAATGACAATAACACGGCACGCCGCTCTGCACACAGGGAAGAAAGAACGAAAGAGAAGGTTTCTCTCTTATTGTGCTCGAGTAGGTCACTCGGACGGTCCCTCTTATTTTCTGGCTGCAATGAGCCATAATCCTTCATAATTGCAGAAGCTAGTTCTTCTCCAAGGATACACTTATTATCTCCCCAGTTCACTTATTTCATATAACCACAGAATTTCCAAGGAATATTATTCATTAATTCTCTATTCTTTCATCCTTCACGTCGATTACCTTGCGGCATTATAACATTCGAATTCCTCATTTAACATCTTATCGTAGATTTTTTTTGGCGTTAGGCCTTCTCATTACATCTCGTATTGCGTATCCTAGTTCCTTTGGCATTGGGCTATCATTATTCCTTTCTCAACCCTTCATACTTCTCTTGCTCACAGTAAACATTCTGATAACTATCTCAAGCCCCCGGCACCGCAGCACTTCACACTGGTTTCGCACAAGAAAGAACCACTCCAGACATATTCGAGTATAAGTAAAATATCAAGGCAAATTTGTTTGTTGTTCCTAATACTATCTACCTATATGACACAATTTTATACCTATCTCAGACAGAACTCTCCACTCTTGGTTTTAATGTCTCAATTCTAATGCACGTGTCAGCCAGGCATGCATTGTCTAAATGACCCGTGAGCCCTCAGCTATCTCCCCATGACAACCATATTGAACATTAATAGCAACTTCTTGGACATGGTATCCCTCATTCATCAATCACTACTGTTCCCATCCGGCTTAAGCCAGCTCACAATACTATTCTTTCCTTGCTTCTCATACTCACTAGCACTTGACTAATCACTTAAAAAAGAAAATACTCCTCACGATATATTTATCAGCAAGAAAAATTAGGTTTCGTCCGGAAAATTTAGCTGTCTTGATTTTACGTTAATATGACAAAACAAAAAAATCAAATCCAAATTAGGACATTTATTATTTACAGCATTTATAGACAATATTAAAAGAAGAAAATCCTAAATTATGTCACCCTGGTTATACTTTATCGTACTAAGAATTAAAATGGCATCAACTCACCTGTTTGGTGGACGGTTTTCCTTCCACGGCAAGCCCATGGTGGGGTTCTATTCGTTCATCCTCTCGGCGCTGTAGACGCGAGTATCAAGCTTCGAATCTGGTCTTCGAAAGTCCATCAGTCCATCATGCTGGTCGGCCCGTCCAACTACTACAAATTTTGAAGTAATCAAATTGGTATCAGCTCCAGAACACATTACACATCCCATTCTGTCTACAACGACACATGCGCAGAATTGAACACAGGAGTTTCCCTTATGGAGGCAGGTCTCTCTGGTCACGGGTGGCATGCATCAACAGGAATGAGTAGGGTGACTCGTAAGACTAGCTGATGCATGCTAAAATGGAAAGCTCTAACCTTGGTCCGGCGACATTTCCCAACAGTTCTCCAATCGGACAATGGTAGCTTAAGCCATCATGTTGACGTAGTTGACCGGCAAGAACACTCGTAAACTGCTGACTGGTATCATTCTGGTCGGTGGTTGTTTTCCTTCAGCTCGTTCAGATGACTTGCTTGCCGCCTCCTCGATGTTGCCGTCCCCACGTTCGCACGTCGACGTCGTGAAGCATGTCCTGTGGCTCTTCTTGAGGTTACTGCTTCGTCCCCGATGAATGTACAGCGTCCGATATACTCGTGACGTAAGAGAACTGCAAGGAAAATCACATTACAATGTGTTTTGATGTTCATGCCTATATCTCCCCTTCAATGTTCATAAAATCTTGGACTGTTTCATTCATAGCACTTTCTTTCTCAAATTCACGTACTTCTGAGGAGCAAATGTGCTATGTGCAAGACCGATATTGGTACCAAACGAATAAAATTTACATCAGACCTCGGAGCCTACACTAGCATTTATAATAAGTTTAAAACAATGTGTGCCTCAGATTATGCTACGTGACTCTACTTGAGTAAAATAATTAGCCGAGGAGTGTTCTTTCAGACAATCATATAAATATTCACTGAACTAAGTTGTTATCAAATTCATAGCTAGTTTTTACTTACAATTCCTGTAGATAATAGATTCTGACTGCACTGGTCGAAGACAATGGTGATCTGCTCCGCACTGGATCGTCGTGCGAGTAACAGCTTCTCAGCGGCGATGTACCCACCAGAATGGAGCTCGCGCTCACTATTGCTGGATTTATAAATAAGCAGGCACCCACGCGACCGAACTCAACGTGTGCGGTCTTTTCACGCGCTTGCCCGCGAAGGTGAAACTCTCCCACAGCCTGACGCGTACTTATGTATTCTTCAATTATGATGCCATTAGTGTCGTGCAATATATCAAAATTTCCAGCGAAATATTCTACTTGCAGTTTTCAATGCAATGTTGCAAATTAACTATGTGTGTGGAGATATTAAATAAAATACATTTCCCTCCAATATGAAATTCCGCGAGATACCACACGTAGATGCACGCATCCCACGCTCTCTTCAAGAGGCCCGCTTGGGATAATCAATTTCGATGAGCATCTAGAAGTTTCAAGTCGCGTCTGATGCTACTTTCTCACGAAAAGTGCGCCGTCTTAGCTACTCTGACACAATAAAATGCCACCCAAGGCGACATTCTTGGTGGTCTCATGTAATTTCCATAATTGCTCTAACATCAGCTTACTTTGACCATGAACAGAATGGTTCAATATTGCACCCTTGCTTACCGATTGCCCACATCCGCCCTAGCTCTTGTAAATATAGATTCTTCTATTCTGATGGGTTCTGGGTTCTTCAGTCACTTGTTGATGGGTGGCATAAGGCAATCCAATTATTACTAGAAATAAAATTCAAGAACTTGTCTAAAATGAATTTATTAAAAAAATTATTGTAAGTTCAATAGATGCGAGACATCGAATAAAAATATTGACATTAATGAAACAGCTGCCAGAAATATGGAGGAATATGCCACTCAAAAACTACGATCAGTACTATAATAAACAGAATTTATTTTTATCTTAAACATTTAACGTCAGTGATTAACACCAATAAAAATTAGCTAACGCACTATAATTGCAGACTAAGCTGATCGCGTAATGATTATCCACATAATGTTAACTCTCACTGCAATTAACTAACCACTGGTCCTTGCAAACTGAGCTAACTACCTAATTGAACTCATGAACGTCACCGAAACAACCAAGCACTGATCATTTCAGACTGAACTGACTATCTAACATGGATAATGATTTACACTCAAAAATGAACTGAACACTGATCATTGCAGACTGAGTTGACTATCTGACTTGGATAATGATTAACATTGAAAAACTGAACAAGGATCATTGCAGACTGAGTTGACTATCTGACATGGATAATGATTTACATTGAAAATAAATTGAACCCTGCTAAATGCAGACTAGAATGATCGTCTAATTTAGTAACAACTATTATTAGGAAAAATTAACTTTGTAAACTAGTGGCCTCTCATGTGCGGGGAAATTTCTCATTAGCTTGGATCTTAACTGGTTTTGGCCGAACTCCGCCACCATCTATCGAATGTCCTAGAAACAAAACTTCCCTCTGGAAAATGGGTCTTTTGAGGTTTATCTTGAAGCCTGACGAACTGAGGTTTAATAACAATTTCTCCAAGATCATGATGTTCTCCTGGAACCACTCCGACGTTAGTAGGATGTCATTTACAAAACGCACTGCCACCGCCTTGACTTTGCCAGTCAGATTTCTTTCTTTAGCACGGGTTAGAGCTGCACCAGCATCCCTAAGACCAAATGGATACCTAATAAAGAAATAGGTTTTTTGGTCAAAGATTAAACCCGGTGAATAACTTGGTTTTAACTTCCAACTGTATGTGGTCTTAGGAGGATGTAAGATCTATGCCGGTAAAACGGAGAAAATTTCGGATTTTTCGGGTAACATGTTTCATTGTGGGAGTTTTACCATACTCCGGAATTGGTTTCTCATTTATGCTCGGGCTTCTACGCACCCACGAAAAGAACCGTCTGCCTTCCGAAAGAGCACAAGCGAGTTCACGAATGGAGTTGGCATCTTAGATATCAGGATATTCTCTCCCATTTCCTTTATTATAACTCCGACCTCAGCGTGATATTTAACAAGCATGGGGTAGGGTTTCCTTTTAAACGGAGTACAGTCTGTGACTGCCAAAGAACAAGTGAAGCTTGGTATTCGTCCTGGCTTTGAATCGAATACTATAATATATTTCCTCAATAAATCTCCGAGCTGTTTCTTCTTCTGTGGTGTTCCATCAAATTCTGATCCCTTCTCCCCTACCATGGCTTAAAAATCTACCTCTGAATCAATGTCTAAAACATCACATATACCGGGCGAGTTAGCGGTGTGGTTAGGGGCGCCTAGCGGTGAGCTCGCATCCGGGAGATAGTGGGTTCGAATCCCACTGTCGGCAGCCCTGAAAATGGTTTCCAGCGGTTTCCCATTTTTACACCATGCAAATGCTGGGGCTGTACCTTAATGTAGGCCACAGCCACTTTCTTTCAATTCCTAGTCCTTTCGTGTCCCATAGTCGCCATAAAACCTATCTGTGTCGGTGCGATGTAAAGCAAATAGCAAGAAAAGGAAACATATATGTCCTCAGGTTGAATGTCATCCTCATCATTGCGTTCATCCTGATTCGAAAAATTTTGTTCGTTTATCACTTTAAAATGTAATACATCCTCCCCGCCGTTTTCTAATGTACTTTTTCCTCAGATAGTTCCTCATTAAGTTGGACAAATACCGCTCCTCCATCTTTCCTAAATTTTATGTTACTTTGTCCCAGATCCATTACGGCATCAGTTTCTCTGTAAAATCAGATCCTACGATGACGTTGTAATGTATTTTCGACATTAGTACTGAGCCGTATCCTGCCGACTCAAAAGAAATATTGAGAGTATTATTTGACAAACTATATATAAATTTTATTCATGTGAATTAGTCATAAATTTAGAGTATTGAATCCCAAGATAGTTGAGACCGGATGTCTATGGAGACATCAAGTCGCTGAATATTGCCTAACACTTCCTTGTGACCGTGAGAATAGCTTAGCGTAACCAAGCGTTGGGAAGGATCGGCACGTGTACAAGGTGATGACCAAGCAATATTTCGGCCAATGAGAACGTGCGGATTTGGCTAGTATGGAGTCTACATCGCGCCAAGTCTTAATTCCCAGGTTTACCAACGTGAATAGTTGCTTGAGTTAATTTCTGTCGTTCATCGGTTTTCCACAGGTCTAGAAGCACAATATATAAACAGAAATACGATATAATAATTAGAGGAAGAGATTTGCTATTGTTTGAACTGTTTCATAAATGTATTATAATTAATATTGTGTCATCATACATAGCAAGCTTTCTGATTGGTGGTTTGTTTAGACAACCGGGAACCCCAGAGTTGAAACGGCGTTACCGAGGTTTCCTCAGTACCCAAACTCTGGAGAGCGTCATTCTGATCGAAGAGCTTGGATAGTGCAGAAGTGTATTCTGATCGCGGATATTGAAGTGCTATACTAGTAACAGTATATGATTTCAAACAAGTGTTTCAGTCGTGCAGCTGGAAGATATAACTGTTCCAGAGTAAATTGCAAATTACATTATTTTATAATATAAAGTCAACATAGACGGTGATAATTAGCCGCAGTGTAGGAAGAGCAGGAGAGAAGTGCCATTGTCACACATTTTCGTATCGGTCGCGTTTCGCGAGGAACTATCGTAACGTACCGCGTGCCGCTCTCAAAACTGTGTACATATCCTTAAAGTTGAAGGTCGCATTATTAATGTGCCAGTGTGTTTGCCTCATTTTGTCATAAGGGGCGTTCGGCACGTGAGTTAAGTTTGTAGCTTTTTACGGCCACCGGTCCCTCGAATTCGAACCGTGTCTGCGTGTTCCTTAACTCAGAAAGGATTGAAGACTTTTTGTTGAATAACTTTTTATTACAAGTAGAAAGGTGTGGTTGCTAATTACAAAGTTGCTTACATGGTCTGCTTATAGCATAAGACCAGCAGCGTGTCAAGTTTGTGACCGTCGTGTACTGCACAGAACAGTGGTGAAGAGAATGAACATCGAGTAGGGATTCCTTCCTTCATTTATACTATCTTAATGTACAAAGATCAATACAGTCATAACAGCAAGAGGCTGTTATGACCAACAGCCCTCATGACGCATGGGGGTACAATGGTCAGTGCGAGTCATGATGTTGGTTCTCCAGTGAGTAACCACCTATGACTGGCCTTTGCAAAGTTAGTCCTGACTCACAGGGAGAGTCATCTTATTTGTGAAATATGTCTTATGATTAATATACACAGATCTTAGTAATATCTTACAGTTTGGAACCTTTCATACAATACATTAAAATGAATATTCCTGTGAATTAGCAGGAATATTAGATACAGGTGATATTTCGGGTAAGGAATATAACTCGTGTAGTATGGAGCGGTGAAGAGATATTCATCCCAAGCTTTCTGTGTTCCAGTGTTAAACAAATTTTCAGCAAGAAGATGGATTCGCTTATGGAAGAAGGAAGTGCATTTCCACGTGCTGAAGCTGTGATCGACATGGAGTAGATCGGTATATATAGCAGGGATGTGAGCTGCTACCATGTATCCCGGGAGTCGCCACAAATTTAAGATAAGACGCATGTGTTAATTATGGTATGTTATATGAATTATGGTAAAGTACTAGGGCAGTTTAGATAGGGTTTTTATTTCATGTAAAGTAAGCCTGACGGCATGTGTTTGACTCATTTTGATATTGTTGTATATACGGATAAGAGAATAATGCATGTACTTTTCACTTTCACTTTGATTTATGACTAGATAGTTGGGATAATGAGGGATTTGTCACGATTAGTTTGTTGTTCATTAATGCATGATTACTTAGTGTAGCTTATTTCTGATTTTTCCTTATATATTAATGCTAGGAGGATTAGATTGACAAATTCATCCAAGATTAAAGTTATATACTTACTACGTCATCTTATTTTGGGTTATTCAGGGAGACAGGTATAGCTAATTGCATGACGCATGGTATTTCAGAAGCTGTCCGAAGGAGCTGCATAACAACGTTGAAAGAATAGGATCTTCGAATTTAGGTTGTGTAACGGTTCAAATCCCGTTACAAGATGATATCTGTATTTTTATTACTGTATGATTTTATCTGTATTATTATTATTATTATTATTATTATGTCAGTATTATTATTATTTTATCTGTGATATTGTTACTATTATTGTAATTATCCGTTTTATTCAATTTTGCAATTGCCTGTTGCTTGCAAGATTGCACTTTAGATGTATACATATATACGTATGTGTAGATTATCATTAAACACCTGTACAGTGAGAATTGTTGTATATATCAGAGATTGGAAGTGACGCTGTTATATTGCTAGACCACTGGCGATTCTGCCAAGTCATCGCCACTCCATGGCTACGTCATCGTATTTATTTAGCAATGCGCGTACGGACTTAGTCGCCGCGGGGCTATTTCACCACTGTATGTAATATCTGTCGCGTAGGTGGGAGTATGTCATTGTTATTTCTGGAGATTACGTAGCTGTGTCAACCAACGTCTATATAAGGTGGATGCATATTGTAGCGTCAGTCATTACTTATACGGATGCAGTACAGTGAAGTAGTCTACTAGATCAAGAGACCTTAGTTGGTCCGTCAACCAGTGTGAACGAGAGATGGTGAAGACTCAGTGAGCCATTATTGGTCATTGAGAGAGTGAGACCAAATGGTTGGTCCGTCACTTAGTGGAAGACGCGGACGCAAGGCTTACCAAGGAGTCAGAGAGGGCAACCCTGGACCTGCCAAGAGGTCATACCATATTGACTTACAAAGAAGTCAGATGATATGGAGAAGAAGCAGTCGCAAGGATGTATCACCACGTTAGGCGTGACACATCTACAGTAAACACCAGAGCAAAGGAATACGTCGTAATTACACTAAACGTGTTGAAGGTACAGTCAAGTGAATCAGTGAGGGAAATATTTCGTATAAATTGTTTAATGTCCGGTCAAGAAGAATTCAAATTCATGCCTAGTTTCTTTCAGTTGCAATGTCAGAATTTCACATTTTCATCTGTTTTATCGCAACAAGACTCACTATTTTTTGATATATTATTTAAAGAATATATATTGTTCTATCAAACAAATTCATAGTTTCATTTCATTGAAAGTAAAATATCTTAACCTCAAAATTAATGGGGAAACCGAACGCCAATCTCCTTTTCCCAGAACTTATATGGTATGTTGTCAAAAGTAAGCTTATTACCCCACACCCTAGAGATGGTCAAGAGTCTCATTCTATTATTGCTGTACTGAGTGACAGCTGGCGCCCTTCAAATAACGTATGTGTAAGTAAGCAGGTAACAAGTAAGTGTGAGTACAAGGTCAGACGAGTGTGTATTTTATTTAATGAATGTTAATTTTCAGATTTTCCATTTTAAATGCAGATATTCAGATTTTTCAAGTTAAATGCAGATATATAATATTTGTAAAATTAGTCAGCAAGTTAGGAAAGTCTCATTTTGGCCCCGCAACGTGGTGCACGAAGAAATTCAGAATTTGGTCTGAATGACAGCATATCATAGGTTCATTTGGGAAGGTTATGCACATTTAAGCCAACGGAATTATTACCGGTAAATGTCAAGAGTGTAATTTTGTGAAATATATTTGTATTTTGGGGATATGTCAAGGGATTTGAAGAGGGAAATTAATTTGAGATCGCGTACTATCACTAGTGAACCAAAGATGGACAAGGAAGACAATAACAAGTCATGTGAGGACGAGGTCATTGCTTCTGCGGACATCCAAGGTGAAATTCAGAGTAGGGAACAGGTGAATACGATGGAAGCTTCTGAATTAATTCAGGAAAGTGCAGTAATTGAGAAGCACATTGAAACTCAAAAGGAAATCGCGGGGGGAATGAACCAAGATTTTTTTAATTTGCTGATGGCCAGATTTACCGAGTTCAGTAATGAAAATAAGAAGCTCAGTGAAAATAATCAAAAACGTATGGAGGAAAAGATTGATACTAGTAGGGAAAATAATAAGAAAGAGATGAAGGAATTTTTTAGTAGTAGTAGTAGTGAAAATAATAAAGAGATGAAAGAATTAATTAGTACTAATAATGAAAATTGCAATAAACAGATTAACTCTCTAAGTAATAAAATGGAAAAAATAATTAGT